>NC_049996.1:17304404-17328966 GCF_000003815.2 Branchiostoma floridae | reverse complement strand
GTACATAGACCAGTGCAGGTTAGGTGCAGGTAGACACCAGATATACGTATACCTGCACAGCTCCAATTTGACCTGCACTATCCTGCATATGCAGGTGGTATTTCAAGCCCTGACTAGTGTTGACTGCTGAGACACTGGGCTGTAACAAGCTATTCACACACAAAATCGCAAAGTTATGCTATTGAAAAAGGGAGCCTTCTTGGTGAAGATAACAGAGCATAACAGTAACTAAAGGCTCTCTATTATAGATAACACTAACCGCATTTCTCTGGCAGTGTGATTTGTTTGTATCAATCTCTGAAGTTTGAAAGTACAAAATTTGGTATGGACACAAGATGATCTAAAAATGGGTTGAAAAAAACATGAATTTAGTAATATTCACTGAGTGTGTGTACCAAGGTACAGTCTTTCCTAAAACTCTGTTTTCATGTAGATCTTCCAGTCTGGAATTATTATATTCAAACTAATTACCAAGTTAAACTGTTGTTAACAAGTAGATTATGAAAACGGAATTTTCACAAGCTCTGAGCTCTTTCTCACATCTGAATTCAGACAATTCAACAAAACAGGAAATAATTTTCTGTCATGATTTATTAACTAATAATCGTTGCCATGTAGGAATGCATCATATCCTCCTTGCCAAGAATGTTGGGATTATGAAAATTCTTGCCCAACATTTTTGCAAACTCCTGTCCAACATGAGACCTTGGCAGGCGCCCTACACGACTAATTTGCTCTGACACCAATGTCAAGTTCGCAGCAACAGGGGGCCTGTTTCCCATCAAGGTTCGATTCCCGCTGCGGTTTGATTAATTTTGTTGTGATAGAATGTCAGAGGTGCGTTCTGCTCCACCAGACATGAAAGGGTTGCTGGCAAAAACAACTTAAGTTTTTAACAATCCTGACCTATAATAGAGAGATAATACTTATCAAATACGTTGAGAGCCTTTTCATCAGATAGTAGTAAATAATGTTTACAGCTACATCATGTACAGTGCACATGTAGATATATGCAGTGCCTGTGAAGCTGGTGTGGTATATTCTGGGGTTACAAATTACTAGCTGGATAATACAAAACCATCATG
Source organism: Branchiostoma floridae (assembly GCF_000003815.2). Lineage (NCBI taxonomy): Eukaryota > Metazoa > Chordata > Leptocardii > Amphioxiformes > Branchiostomatidae > Branchiostoma > Branchiostoma floridae. The sequence continues at coordinate 17,327,881 of NC_049996.1, read as the reverse complement.
ATACAGATACAGGCAAATTCGGTGGCTTGTATCACACAGGGCTGCTTGTGTATCCAAAGCCAGTACTACAATAGACTCCAGGATACAGGTAAAATCCTAGGATATCAACTCAAATGTTTCTTGAGATCTACATGTTTGTATTTTCCAATAAGATGGATGGACAATTCAAGCTACTTAAGTATCATCACAACATTCCATCCATAGATTCTTCAGTAACGACATGCTATTCAGACACAATCACAAAAAATCATGCTACTTAAAAAAGACGCCTTCTTGGTGAAGATTACAAAGCATAGCAGTTAGGGTTTCTATTATAGATAACACTTAACCAGAACAGACCACAGATATAAACCATAAATATTTCTAAGGCAGAATGACCTATTGTTTGTAAGGGTGGATGAATAGGCTACAGACTCCTACCAAAACGTCGCCCGAGTCTTAACCCTTACCTGGACTACTGGGAGATTCTGGTGACGACACAAAAACATCGTCGTCCGGTTCAACCACAATCACCTCCCTCTTCCCCTCCCTGTCTCCACTCTCTCCTTCTCTCTCTCCGGTTTCCCTACACACGGGCAAGATGGGTGCCGACTTGAGAAACCTCGGCCGCCGCTTTCGGCACAACCTCTTCCCTAAAGACGCCATTGCAGCTCTCAAGACTCCTTGGCAATGCTCCTTACCAGCTCCCTGTAAACGTCTTGCCCCACCCAAGCCGTTAAATCATTTCTAAGACTGCGGCGGCGACTGCCTTTAAGTTTAAGTGTGTCAAAGTGAGCACTAAATATTTCCACGTTAGTGTCGGGAAGCCGGGCATAGTGAGAACAGCACACACATACCCGACTGCTACGGTCAGCACTTCACGTATACATCATGTCAGGAAAGGCTGGCTGTTTGGACTGGAGAAGGCTTAAAAAGGGCTATGATAACAACTTTAAAGTTAGCGAAAAACGTCAAGGATTACAGTTGTGACAAATAGTCAGTCCTGCAGGCTTCAAGTCATGATCTGTACGTGTATGTTGGGCTGGCAGCAAATGTTGTTGATCTAGTAGAATTCTTAAAAAGGACTGTGATAACAACTTTAAAGCTAGCAAAAGATGGCAAGGAGTATAGTTTGTGACAAGTAGTCAGTCATAATATTGTTGTTAGCTAAATGTGGATCTGAATAAAGTCAAAGTTTGGCAAATGTTGTTTGACCTCTTTTGATCTTGTAGGATCCTTGAAAACAACTATGACAATAACTTTTAAAGTTATAGAAAAACAGTAGAGAGGACAGTTCGTGACAAATGAGATCTGTCAGGCCTCAAATGATGATCTGATCACTTTGTTCTTTTGATCTTGTAGAATGATTGTAAAGAACAAAGATTAAAACTTTAAAAGTTGGAGAAGAATGGCAGGGGGCAACGCTTTGTGAAAAACAATGAGTTTTGCAAGGCCAGTTCAAGTCAGATTACTATGATCTGCTGGATGAATCATGTCTTGGCCAAAAACCAAGGACTGTTGTTTGGGCTGCTGTAAATTTCTATTATCTTTTCAAGGTAGCAGAACACAGTATTTATCCACGACCCCCCAGTGTCTATATGTATGATGCAGGTACATGAAGTAGTATGGATAAAAGTGTTAACGGTACATGGTTGTACACCTAAACTCAAACATATTCGTTTCTGGTATGATTTCTATGATTTTTTCGTGTCAATGCCAGTCAAAAATTCCAAACAGGTCAACAAAAGCTGTGCATTTACCATCATGAAGATTCAATGAGAGGATGTAATGCCACCCTGGGCTGCTAGGGGGCATGACTGCACAGCAATCACGTTCCACCAGCAGGTATAAACAGTTTTATCTGTGTATGGTCTTTGGGGACCCACAGGAAGGGTTTCCAGCCTGGCCACAGGAACTGGTAAGAAATCAGTTTCAATTTCTTTGAAAAAGGTAGCCTAAGGTTTCTGCTTGATAAAAACTCTGCAACTGGGTCTGGCATATCAATACCTTTACACAAGTGACAACCTGTCCATTTCACACAATAAAATGTACTAGTAATTGTACATACAGCAACAAAAATGAAAGGCAAGTATGCAAGCACATGAAGAAAATATAATTGCCAGGCAAAGAAAAAAACAAAGGAAATCACTTTGTCCCAAATCACAAAAAAACACCTAGTCTTTTTTCCAAAGAATTATCCAAAGAATTATCCTACACATTGACTAGAAAGTCCACTAGCAAACATGCATGTACCAGACAACAGTGACACTCAAAGTCTGCAACTTAAAAGCATATTAATATCAAAACAAGCAGAACATGAAAATCGCAAAACTTACCAGTTGCCATGGTAACAATCCTTTATAATATCAGACCAAACCCTTGACAACAGACAAACAGACACAGTAACAGTTTCACCACTAAATGTACAAGTAGCAAAGCTCTACGGTGGGCCGGTCCATTCTACATGGAGGGGAGGGTAAGCACAGGCATTCTTCTTAAATTGTACTGTCCACAAACAAACAAATAAACAAACCCCAGGCACCCAAAACTTAACCTTTCTGATGCTAGCCAAAATAGAACAAAAGAACAGATACAAAAATGGTTAGACTCTGTTATTCAATTCATTAAAATGATAATTAAGTTCAAAGTATAATACACTTTACATGTGCAGTGACTTTTTACCTGTTAATACTATTGAAATCTAGCAAGCCTTTCTCTTTGGGAATCTTGAATTTTGACATGATAAAAATCATGTGTTCTGTTGTAAATATTTGCCTAAAGTGTCACCATTGGCTCAAAAAGTTTCAGACGAGGTCCCAAATTCATAGTCTCTTCTTCAGCCGAACTTGCCCCAGTAAGAAACCCATTGAGATATAGTCTAGAAAGAGTGACAGTTGATTATAAGAATAATCTCAAAGAAAATCTCCCTATAACAAAATCAGAACTGCTGAGCCAAGAAGTCTTACAGCCTAGTCTTCTGCTGGCAATTCCAATTTTGCCACTAGAATTGATAAATTCTATCATCATGATAAATTCTCTTCTTGGACAGTTTTCAATGGCTCTGCAGGATTCCAATGAGACAAACATTAATATCATCATAATGATAATGAATACAAGATAGAGCCATATGCGTTGAACTTCTCTCTGTTCCCAATCACTTCAAACTACAAACAGTTTATAAAGTTAAAAATCGACTAGCAAATATTTTCATAAGACCCAATAATAAAAGCCCCCTACAACTTAGTCAGAGCAAATATTTATGGTCTGTTATAACATATTTATACTTGAGTCCAAACTGAGGACTGTACAGAGTAAATTCCAGCCATGCTGGAGTTGTACAGTAGGGGTGCTGGAGTGCTCTTGGCTTGAGTACACGGCTAGTTCAAGTGCGGTGTTCAAATTCCCAGGGGAAAATAGTTTGACCTTGTGTGGAGTAGTAGTAAGGGTCTATGGTGGCCAGGGGAAGTTAGTAAGTTGTTTCTTGTTCTATTTTGTCAATACTTTAAATGGAATATACTTAGAATCAATTTCCCTCGAGAAGGGGTCAGATGGTCACCGATATATTGGTTAAAATAAAGCTCAGTTTGAGTAAATAGAGTCTCTCAAGTTAATTCAGTGACATACCAACATGATGAAACTATTCACGGACTTAAAAAGGACATTTTCACATTCTACTTTCTGTTCTAATTGCAAACGAAACTGAAATATCATGTTCAGTTATCAAATTTACAAGCAAAATGCATTCTTAAACTTTGCACCTTCAAAATTGTTTAAAAACTTAGTGACTCTTGTGTGGCCATTTGGCAGGTCCTCTAAGTTAAATATGGGTCCAACCCCTGGATGTTAGAATGTCTGGAGACGCCTTTATCTTACAGACACAACTTAAGAAACAACATGTTTCTTAACCATTTCAAACAAGACCATCGGAACACTCTACAGGCACACTATATTTCACTTACTAAGTGAAGTAATTCTTGACTTCTTTAAAAACTCAGTATACAACAAGAGTTAACATATCAAACTTACGATTTATAAGTACACAACCTATAAGTATATTGTTCTTACACACAGTTAAAGTTTTTAGAACCACACACATGTAATATGACACCAGGAAACTGAAAGAAAAACAGCACACTCAGCAACATCCGACCCTTCTACGAGCCAAAACTGCGAGGATAAAATCTAGAAATAAACGACCAGCGGAGGTCACCATGGTAACCGGAGTAAATATTGACAGGATGAAGTGACATGTCGATGATTAATTAACTCCCTGAACGACACTTGACTGTGAATCAGTCTCCGAGAGAACTTCTGTCACTTCCACAACTGGCAACAATCCGACAGAAGTGTCAACAAACGTCTGCAAACGGTAAATTTGGCGTGAGGAACCGAGACGCACACTGACACGATCGGCAAGACATTCTTGTCACAGAGAAGAAAAATACCAAGACGTCTTCAGTTTGTGATTAGATTGTATTTGCACTTGCATCTTGGTGTCAAACACTTTTAAAAGTAGTAAGGAGCAGCGAAATGTACTACGCAATGGCAAAGGGTGTGACAAATAGAAAAGCCCAATGCTTTAGAAATCTCAAGAAATTTTTTATTAAACAGTTAGAAGAAGTTGATCCAAAAGGCAAGATTGAAACCATTTCAGACAAAGCTTTGGCAGTGAAAGCATCTTGTAAGGTATGACAAGTATGTAAGGAAATGGGTGAACTCAAGAATGTATATGTCCAAGAAAGGCGTTACGGAAAGTCTTGAGTAAGTTGGATTTGAATACCCAACAATACAAGGATCACAGACAGTAAAATACTGACTAGTACTGAGACTGAGAAGCATTGTTTGGTGACTTACGTCCGAAAGTTGGCGGTTGCTGGGGTTCGTTGTTGTTGTCGTGTTCGTAACCCTCTGGCGGAAAAACCTCGTCTTCCCATGGTTCCTCATCCTGGAGTCCGTTTGACGCATCGTTATCCATCTCGTTATCTGACGAAGAGTAGCTGTCGGAGGTGAAGTCGTCAGAATCGTCCGTTAGAAGCTCGTCGTTAAGAGCCTCGACTTTCAGCCTCACCGCGCCGACCACGGTCCCGGCAACGTTCGTCACTTCACACGTGTACTCTCCGGCGTCCGGTAAATCCGCGTCGTTTACCGCTAAACACGTTCTGTCGTCCTTCTCGGTGATGGTGAACTTGTCGCAGGTGTTCAGGCTCTTGTCGTCCCGTGTCCACCTGACCTGTGGTGTGGGGCTCCCCGAGAAGATGACCCAGAGTTCCGCCGTGTCGCCCACTTCTGCCGACACAAAGTCAAGATGCTCCAGCTGCGGCAAGACTGGAAGGAAAGAAAGAAAAACTTTAAGAAAGAAAAAATCAATAGAAAATCAATCACCTGGACATACTTTAACTCAGCTCCAGACAAGAAATTAATAAGAGAAGCTGCTCTGTACAATTCAGGACAAGGTAAAAATCTTGAATACAGAGTTGGACTTCTCTACAAGGGAAGTGAAAGAAACAATACACTTAAGTTAAGAAGCTTGTGTGTTATGCTACAGGAAGGTCCAACGGACGGAGAAATAACCTGCTCTTTTCAATAGCTACAACCAACAGCTTAGCAATCCCGTCTTAAGGACTGTGACTCTTAAACTTAAGAGCGATGCGAGTTGGGTAAGTAAAACCAGCCGGGACTCAAACCCCCAACCTCCTAGTGCACGGGCCCGGTAACTTTCCAAAGGACTATATAGTTATTATTACCAGCTATGCAGACTGGTCCAGAAAAAAACCTAGTACCTGCTCTCTTCAATAGGCTACAAATTGAACAGCTTAACAAAACTGTTCTAGGGACTGCAAACCCTTTGGAGAGGCAAGCAAGTTGGGTAAGCAAGTTAGAACACCCAGGATTCGAACCCCGACCTTCCAGTCCTTAGGCAGGGTAACTAATTCCACCGCACACAGCAGTGGATACACAGTTGTTTACCAAACAGTTGTTATCTTGGTTTCCCCACGTTATCTCAGCACTTCAGGACCAGACAGTCCTGTTTACCTCACGGACATTAACACTGCCGAGTGGGAACTGCAACCAGAGTTGCAGAGTTGACTAAATCTTTCAAGTCTCAGAAATGGATGCAAGACTTCTTTTACCTTAAGTTTAAGAAATTGGATTCATTCCAAATCAAGTATACCACCAGCAGGCTGTCTAGTGAAAATAATGTTTTCTTGCAATTTCCAGAAAAAAAAATAAGAAACTCAATTTCTTTAACCATGTGTGAAATATAGCATTCCTGGCTCTCGGCTACCTTTTTGCCTTTCCTCGCGATACATATCAACTGGATATAACTTTGGTGCCAAGCAGCTAACTTTGAACTGGGTAAGACTTAAACCACTACAGCAACTGTGCACATAGTCACCTTGGAACTGCCTTTATGGTGACAAATTACAGCAATGTTGTACTGCTTATCACACAGTGCTACTGAGTTATTTTTGTCACACTGACAAACATAATATTGTCAATAGATTCAAGTCTGTGGAGACAATTTTAATTTTGTGATGGTTAATTTTGGCCTCTCACAGTGTTGTGCTTGCTTTGAATACAACTTCATTGATACAATACAAGACAGCACAGTTTTGCAGTGTGATAAAGTTTTTGTTCTACTATTATTAAGTTCTTAATTACTTAGTCACTCAAAACTAGTGCTGCTTCTATCAATCTGACAAATATGTACCTGTCACATAATAGTTACTATTTCTAAGACTGAGGACTAGGCTGGGAGTTAGACCCAAACCATCTGATCCATGCAGAGACAAACTTGCTAAAAGCCTAATAAACCACAGAAAAACCCTCACCTTACCTGAGGAAAGTTCACAGGTGGCCAGGTGTGACCGACCCAACCATGGAGGGGGGGGGGGGAGTATAAACATTATCCTAGTTCATTACACCTACCTGTTCCACTGTGTTTATCACGTTCCACAGTACGGGCCGTATTTCATGTCAGGCCAAACAAGCTTAACTCGTTTCAGGGTCCTTTAGTGGACGAATTGATAAATAGTCAAGGAAGTCATGGATTGACAGAGTTAACAATACATGTCCAGAATGACAGGATGTTTAAGTGGTTGTAGGCAGTGTTAAAATCAGTTCAGTAAGCCAAACGTTTTAGTCTCATTAAGTTACAATTTTAAGACTTTATATCCATACACAAAATAAAACACTTACAGTCCTCTGATCCTTCTCAAGTTGAAAAGACCCAAAACCTAAGTCACACATCCAATCTACCTTTTAAAATCATGAGCAAACCTACACTTGAGAACCTACCATAAAAAACAGCTCCAAACCATAACATTGAAGCCTCTATAACAGACTTTAGAGCAGCCCTTAAAACCTCCAAATGTTTGAGGTACTTAAATGTTGTGCACCTTTCTAAATCTTGGCATAAGTTCCTACAAAAAAAATGCAAGCAGAGATGGTATACTTCAGCCCTTAACCCAATTTGTGACTCTGAGACAGTCCTATGAAACAATGAAACACACACAGAAACACATCGATATCAGTCAAAAGTAAACTTTTCTTTACCAAGTAAAAATGATGGCAAACCTGATGAAAAGGCTGTATAAAGCTCCCACTCTCCATACATACATGTCCACCTCTAGATCTAAACCTGTTCATTCTTTTATAAAAAAAAAGCTGCCTGCCCAGGCTAACATACGTCACAATGCCGCCTGACGCACTAGTGCTTATAACACAGACGGCCACACAATTAGCTTCTATGTGCATGCTCAATGGTTTACCTATAAAATCTCAACCTAAAGACTTCATTCTCTCACAGCAAGGAAGGCTGCCATTCAGTTATGTACACTCCAGGCTGCCCAGAAGAGTTGGGACAATGCACAGGGCCAGGCTAATGCAATTTCTTGGTTACTGGTTCCCAACATGGTACTCTACGACTTTTAGTGTTGAGCTTTTTGCTTCAAGTGAATTGTCTTGTTTTCTTTCAATAAAAGTGAAAGAGAAGAAATTCTGAACATGCAAGAAAAAATTTACACTTTTCCTACATCATGCTTTTCCAGAGTGATTATTCCAAGCTGTTCAAACAATAGACCTGATAGTATAGTCTAAGAATTGTCCATCAATTGGAACAAAAGAGTATCAGTATCACAATACTCTTTCTAGACTAACATGAAACATTTTGGGAGGACAACTTGTAAAGGTGTTGATACACCTGTTTTGTCCTCCCTTCCACTTGTTTTTGCATGTGGTAAATTCAAATAAAGAAATAAAGAAATAAAGAAACACCTTTAACACTAACAGGTGACAAGATGCACATCTTCTAGGCATACCTGATGATTTCCTGACAAGTTTTTAAGGTGAGTACCCCTGCAATATGCACCCGTGAGCTCCTGCTAACCAGGGTGGTCCCAGCACTACGGATCCTCTACAGCCTATAAGGAGAGTAAGTCGATCCGGGACAGGCTCTGCAAACAAAGCCTGGAGTTGTTGGGTCAAGTGCGGGCAGGCCGGGTCTTTGTGTGCACATACTGTAAGAGGGGTCGTTTTCAGAGGTGTTTTGTAGAAATCACAAACACTTAGAGGATCCAGATTCATTTCATTTGGGCCTGCACGCTGTTTTGGTTAAGGACATTGCTTTGTTTATCATGAAATAGTCTTTGTTAACGAGTCCAAATGTGTACAGATAAGTCTTTGAGATTTGTTTGTTTAGGGCCAAAATAGCAAGACTGCAAAGCCTTAATGCTAATTGTGTGCCAAAATTAGATGGAGACCATTTAAAATGTGAAATGTTAATTTTACTTTCATGAGAAATCTTTATTTGAACAGAGTTCATCATTTTTCCACCTGTTTGTACATATACAACATCTGCAAGATGTGTCTTTGATAGATTTGTCTCCTGTGAGGGCTGTCTATTTTTTGGTGAGTAAATATTACTTAAAAGGCCGACATCACATTTCCAAACCGGGGCCCGGCCGGGCAGCTATCGGGAACGAAACGTATGATATAGAAGACACCAAACTACACAAGACGTAAAGACAATAGCCATTGGCATTATTTGTGTACAGTCTTTTACATTATACATTTGTATTTTTCATTTCTACAGCCTAGCCAGGTCCCTGTTTGGTAATGTGACATTACCCTAGTGAATAGGGTATACAGGCAGAAGTGGCCACTTAAGTTAAAAATTTCCTACAGGAAGCCTCTTAAGACACTGCCCAGTCTTATCTTTAGTATTTCCTGAGTCTGGATAGGGTCAGCAACACTTCTGAGTGGGGAAATCCCCTTGGTAACACTCCTATCAGAAACCACTATCCCCAGAAGTTGGTAACTCTCCTATCAAAAACCACAGGCACTACTGGGTACTATCTGATGCATCTTACTAGATTGGCAAGATTGGATGCTGCATCTAGCTAGATCGGCAAGATTGGAAAATGAACTGTTAAGTTTAAAAACTAAAATCTTTTTTTAGAGACTTTTTGAATAAACTTACAGGTTAAGTTTCACATTTGGTCATCAAAAGCTGGAAATTAAATGAAGAAAATTGTAAAGGCAGAAATCTGATGTCAACCAACTTTTCCAATCTAAGAATTGAAAAAGCTTAAGGTCCTTTCTATAAAATTACATAATGTAATTTGTAAACCTTGGTTTGGGTCCTTGGAAGGTTACGTCAGGCAGACGGGTAATTTGAGCACAAGTGTCCTTGTTAAGCTGGGTGATGTGAATGTGTCTCAGCGTGGGAAAATGTTCAAACATGAACACACCAGATCTTATGGTTTTACATTGTGGCGGTCATTCAAATTTGTCCTGATTCAACATCTCTTTAATCTGTAATTACTGTTACTAAGTTTTCCTTTTTTTCCTGACAAATGTCTTTAAGTTAGCTTCTGTCAGTCCAGAAGTATCCCCATCAAAATGAGATACTGTAAATGCAGAAATCTTCGCGGTGGATAAATGTTCGCGGTTTTCGCGTGGCCATTTCACCGCGAATTTAAAACCACGGCGAACATTTTTCCAGGGCATTAAGATACCACAGTGCATGGTGCTACCGTGAAATTAAAACCACTGCGAAAAGTCCTTTTTCCCGCTTCCGCTAAATTAAATCCCCGCGAACTTAAATGCATTTACAGTACATCCAGTTGTCCTAAAAATTCTGGTGATTCTGGAAGTTCCATGTTTGTAGGAAAGGGTCCCCTCAATGTGCTGATACTGAGCCAAATTTTCAATGAAAATAGAGTTAATTAAATTAACAAGTTCTCTGCTCAGGTTCACATCTAGGAAAGGAATGTCATTAAAAAGGAACATGTTTATTGAAGTTTCTCCAAAGACTCGAGTTTATTTGAGTAGAGAGTACTAAACATCATAAGTTAGCCCTCGACTTGCGATAGACCCAGTCATGCTCAGAATTCAACGCAAAGAAACTCCATCATTTTCTAAAGGAGTGGACCACAGCTAGCATGAATGGATTTCACTTTGCAAGAGGACAGAGAAGTCTGTATCTGAGTCTTCTGAAGAAGACCTTAATGTTTTGCGAACATTGTTTTGACTTCTTTCAAAGTTTGGTTGCTTGAAATAAGCATTTCCCCATCACTGGTGATGGTTCCAGCCCTGTTTGAGGAATTTGATACTCCCTGTGTACAAATGTTTACCTATAAGGTAACTCTGCACCACAACTGTGTACAGATTCCTTATCTCATTAATAAGGATAGGAGTCCACCTTAAACGGGAAGGGAGGACTTTGTGTGCACGGTGCACAATAACTTTTCCTATGGCATTGTCGTACCACAGGGAACTATACAAACATGATTTACATTTGAGTGACACTCCTTAGGAGTTAGTGAATTGGCCTGTTTAATCAGTTAGCTGTACTTGTATTGAATTGTTTCTGCCAGTTCATTTTAGTGACGCTGAAGAAGAGTGATGGATGTCACTTGAAACATCCAGAAGTAAATCTCCGTTTTTATCCAGTTTTACAGAACGAATTGTATTTGAATAAGTTTGAAAGTATTAAAGATATTACCTTAGACAGGGCCCATCTGCAAAGTACATGTACAGAACCACCTTAAATCACCCTTGGCCTGAATGTGTCATGTAAGTATCCAGGACACCCAGCAGGAATGGGCGGGCGGGGGAAATGGCAATTTGTCGACAACATTTCTGCCACGTTCAGCCAATAGAGTTCACCCTGCTCTCTGACATTTGTAAGTAATTTAGTTTTACCAAGAGGTCATCTGTACACTTAAAGAACTGACATTCACTCCCTAAAACTGGGTGTACCAAATTTGATTTAAAAGTTCAATCTCTATAACTGAATAACTATAACGCCAAACAGTATCTTATTACCTGGATGTCTAACCTACATCGACGTATCTTGGATAACAGTTATAACAGTTACTATAACTAAGAAATCCAGTTGTAGAAATTTAACTGCCTTTAAACAGTGCTTCCCTGGATGTACCAATTTGAGTATTGACTTTCCCTCAAAATCTGTTTCATGCTGATTTAAAGCCTAGCATTACATTTTATCTGAACACCAAACAATGGATTGATATGGTTCAACCAAACCTTGCTGCAAATCAGACAACTTTTTCAAAGAGAAAATGTGGATTATGGAATGTTGTTATAGTCATTAAAAGTCAAATCTCTAACAGCAAAGTTACTAGGTTTTTTTGCAGAGCATATGGAAACAGTAAAACAAAGTTAGAATGTAATTGAAAGCAAAAAATGTTTATGTCACATTACATGTATGTAAATACTTCAGTTATAATGAGGTTTATTGCAAATTGTAGGCTAATTGCAGGTAATTGCAGACCAAAAGTCTAACAAAAAATTAATGAAGCACATGTCTGGGTCTAATTTGAAGCTAACTCTAAATTCTCTGAGCTATCCGGTTATTGGCTTCAACTTCTTTTTCAGAGACAGTGGAAAATTTTGTTCTAAACTTGATATAGTGACACAAAGTGATAAAGATTGCATTTACCTGATCCAAAATGGAGTGCCCAAGTTCACAGGCGACAGAAACCGTTTTGAGTCCACCCTCCCAGACCCGGCCGGCTGTTTGCCCCAACAGATTTTCTGTTCCTGTGCCTCCCCAAAACTCTGCTTTGAACAGCTCCTTGTAAAACAACCTGGCCTCAAATAGACAACCAATCACAGACAACTTTAAGCTAGTGGGACTGATTCTGTGGCCAATCACAGACAAGTAAGCCTGAACCTGTTAGCCAATCACACAAGGGTAAGCAAACTCCAACAGCCAATCATAGGCAAGGAAAGAGAGACAAGCAGTGTTGTACTTGCTCAAGATCAAATTTGCTTTCCTCTGAAAGAAGAGAAAACTCTTTGATTTTGGAAAGATTTGGGAAACAAGGATGTTAGTTTCCATTCCCTAAGCAGCCAAACAACAGTTCTGGGCTATAAGTTTGCTTTTAAACACTTAAACCTTCTACAAAGCCACAGAGTCTTGAAACTGATGTTAGGTCTTTGATGTATTTAATGTAACCCTATCTTGCAATGTCAAGAAGTGTGGAATAAGTACCATATATATTTGTAAGACCTACCACTAAGCAGTTTTTGTGAGGCCATGGAAAGATGCTAAAAATGAGCTAAGATTAATTTCAAAGAGTATTGTAATCTGGCAGACAAAACATGACAGAGGGTCTGCATGCTTTTTCGTAAGGCGTAGGGAAGCTATTTTATTTTACGTAATTCGTAGTGGGATGAAGCGTAAAATGTTGGTAGCTTTCGTGAATCTATCATAAAGCGTAGTCAGCCATCCCAAATTTAGCAAAAATTCATTGTCAGGCCCCCCCATGCAGACCCTCATGAGGACAAGTCTTGGATGTTTGCAGCACCCATGCAGGTCTGTGTTGTACCAAACACAAGGACTTCAGCCAGGCTCGTTCATTACACTTGAACTAGTCTGTACAGGAACACTTGAAATGTGCCTGTAGATCTTTGATAAGGGCAGGACTTTTCCTGTTCCCTCGGCCATGTGGATTTGATAATATGGATCACATCCTCCGGGAACCCCAGAATTGATGCGAGCATGCCAACAAAATTTGAAATCTACAGAAATTTGGCCCCCTAAAATGTTGCCTTCATTATCAAATCTAAGTGGTCAGGACGGTTGAACAAAATAAATGACTTAAAAACACAAGAATATGGTATACCAAACAATAGAGTTCATTTTGGTTCTTTCATATCTTCTTCATTGACCTTCGCATTGATATTAGCATTCTATGACATTACTTACCGTTTTCCAATATTTTTGTGAAATGTGTGCATGTTGAACAGACATTCAAATATCATATATATATATATATAGTAAATGGTCTGACATGCTTACGCAGGGATCGAAATACTTTTTTTTGCTACATGCAAAATTGCAAGTTGGCAAAAATTTTACGTGCAATTTGAAAAAGTAACATGCAAAATACAACTAGGCGGCGATGGCGACGAGTATCGCCAGCTTGAATCGGTGAATTTTGATTACATCTAGTAAAGCTACCAGAGAAAGTTACTGGCAAAAATAAGGAAGGACAAAGACAGACGTCCATATGTCTTCTTGTCTAGTCTAAGAGTAGGGTGTCTAATTCCTCAGTATTTCTACAATAGGCCAGGTATTTTCAACATGCAAGATTGCAAGTTCAGAATAATTTTACATGCAAATCTCAAAAAATTGTGTGCAAATTGCATGTTAAGTATGTGTATTTCAAACCCTGCTTACGTACCAGGAGTAAACTTTTAAAAGTAAGGTCCTGCAAATGCGTTTTAGATTCCTTATAACAAGTTTCTAATAATTTATGACCCCTCCCCCTTATTTGCCCCACATGTGGTATAATGTAGTGTCAGGAAATGGTCCTCCATGTTTCTGTGTTAGGAGTAAACGTGTGAAGGTTAGGTCGGCAAACCCAGACAGACGTGACTTCCTGTGCATGTGTGTGTACAGACAGTACAGGCAGTTGGGACAGGCCACAGCAATGAAGCTGGTCGGTTGTCAGCACACCAGGCAAAGTCAATTAAACACAACAGTTCTCAGCAACTGTATTTAAAAGCTTCAGATTTGCAAGTTTGCTTGCGGCTGTGTCGTTCACCCCAAATGCACAGTACTAGTATACTGGAAAGGGTTGCAGTCCTTAGGATGGGACGTTATAAGCCGTGGTCCATTGTTCATTGTGCTTGTTGAAAAGAGCTAGGGGAATTTCCCCGGTACAGTTAACCTGTAAATACTGTACATAGCACCTGTTGGAGACTAGATTTTCAGTGAGCTATACTGGATAAATGATTTCACTTTCACAAGACAAAAAAAGTAACTGCAAGATACAACTCTACCAAAAAGGGTGCTTTTCTGTTTTCTTTTGTGGTAAAAAGAAAAACCACAATGGGCATTGGGGCACTTTTAGAATATATGGAAAAGTCTTTGAATATTTCAAACAGGATATAAAAGGTATCAACCAGTCTATAATCTGCAATCAGACTTTGGGACTGGTGAGGTGAGGTGAGTTTGCAATAGTAGTGTATCTGGGATTTTAGCTTGTTTTAGGGCTCTGTTATCAAAACGGACATTTTGCATGTTGAATTTGGTGTCATGAGATGATAAGAAAGAAACTCACTATTCTGCCTGACATCCAGCTTTGTGAGGACCTACTTAATAGGCAGAGATGTCAAACAGACACTAGAGGGCCCGGACAGAGCTGACAGCTATGGGCGGCGTAACTGGTCATGGATAATCAGCTATAGAGCTAACCAGGGGCCAAGATAGTTTCTGTGAGTTTTACACTGGATGTAGCTACCCATGTAGTTCTACCATGAGATCAAAGTATGTGTGGCCAGGGCTCGAAATATTTTTTCTGCATATCTGCACTGGTGCAGGTAACATTGAAAATTACCTGCACCAGGCAAATTTTACCTGCACCACTCTGAATTTAGGAAGTATGGATCATACTAAAATCGTTCAGGAACCATTGCTATTTTTTCTTTTATACTCTATAGGCGGTAACAGTCAATGCAGCTAATAACAATCTATATACACCTACATCATAGGATATTTATGTGTAAAACCCAGTACATGTACCAGTGCAGGTTAGGTGCAGGTAGACACCAGAAATGCTTGCACAGCTCCAATTTTACCTGCACTAACCTGTATATGCAAGTGGTATTTCGAGCCCTGGTGGCATATTATCATAAGGACAAAAAATGTTACAGTCTATTAAATGCAAATCTGATACTATGTTACCACCTACCAAGACAGAAATGTTCAATATGTTACTATCATGTCCTGCTGATATATCTGCCTATGTCGGTCAATTTATACATAACTCATTTAAAAAACGTGACGATATTATACTATCATGAACCAGCACATAATGATAGCCTGACTGTAAATATTATATACCATGTGTAAAATAGATTAGTCTGTTAGAGTTTTAGATACTAGTAACTCATGTAGTGTTCTGTTCTGTATGTATTGTATGTTCAAGTTGCCAAACACTGTATCCTCTACAGTTGTCGTGCAATAAAGTTCTTCTTCTTCTAAGAAAGAAACTCACTGTTCTGCCTGACATCCAGCTCTGCTAGGCTAGTTTCCGTCCCAGCTTCATTACTGATCACACACTCGTATCTCCCCGAATCCGTTGGCAAGGTTCGACCAATCAGCAGCGAGCTTTGCTGCGCAGTGGTGATGACTGACAGCCTGTCGCCGGTCTCCACGGTGACGCCGTCGTGGAACCACGAGACGACGATGGGTTTAGTTCCCGCGAACTGGCAGGAGAAGGTGGCGGTCTCCCCCTCCCTGTGTGTGAGCTCTCGGAGCGGCGTCACGAAGTGGGCGGCATCTGGGGACAGGAAAGGCCAATCTTAATATCCATCTGAGACACAATTTACAATCTACTTCCTAAGAACTTACTAGGGTCAGAAACACGCAGACTGGGTCAATTTATAATATCTATTAAGTCATTATCATCTGAGGAACACAGTACCAGGGCTCGAAATACTTTTACCTGCACTAATCTGCATTATGCAGGCACTATATTGAGCCCTGGTACTTCTACAATTTTTACAATGGAAAGGATAAAAGAATATAAAAATCATCTTGTTTTGCTATTCCATGGACCTATCAAAATTGTCACATATCAACTATATGATTGTAAATGCAGAAATGTTTGCGGTGGATTTATGTTCGCGGTTTTCGCGTCAGCCATTTCACTGCAAATCTAAAACCACCGCAAACATTTTTCCATGGCATTAAGATACTACAGTGCATGGTGCTACCGTGAAATTAAAACCACCGCGAAAAGTCCCTTTTCCCGCTACCGCGAAATTAAGTCCCCGCGAACTTAAATGTATTTACAGTAATCATCATTAGAAACATGACATGTAGCAAACTAACCCAAATCGTTACAAGAAATGAAACTAAAACTCATACGTGTGCGTAACCTGAAGCTACAGTTGCCCATATTCCCGATCCATTTACCACCAAGGAAAAAGCAGAAACTGCAGCTTTAGGTTCTGCAACCGATCAGAAGTGTCTGTGCAACAGGTGGTTGTCTAGTTCTACATTTCTATTCAACAAAGAAGGTCACACCAACAGCTGTTACATAGTCCTACATGTACAACAATGTACGACCCTTCCTTTTCCTGGGTGCTATTTTGTACAAGAAACTTGTCCTTTAAACAGCCGAGATCTTTCTGACTGTTGTTCTAGAAAGGCCATTTCAGGTCAGTTATCTGGTTGTGGCCTTTCAAAATTTTTTAATCATTTTCATTACTCTGTGAGTTAACCATCTACTTTTCAATTAACTCAGGAGTACAACAGTAACGCATTTCCAGGCTTTCTTTGCTAGGTTGAAAACTAAACCAAACCTAGCACTCAGTTTCTAGGCAGTTACTATGATTTTTCCATAGAACAAGGGAATAAAAGAACGCAAAAGGGAGGGCACTGGGTAAAGGAATAGGACTTGAAAGATGAAATGAGACAAATAAACAATAAGACATGATAAATGGTAACACTGGTGATGTAGGGAAGGAAAGAAGACAAAAAAGAGGAGTGCTTGCCGACACTCACCATGCCAACTCACCGTCAGCCATCTCTTTTCCTCCTGTCTTCTTCAGCAGGTAGCCTGGGACCCAGCCCCTCTCTCCAGCCAACTCCCCTTTATCTGTTAAAGGCTACAGAAACACACAAGTTAGCCTGGGACCCAGCCCCTCTCTCCAGCCAACTCCCCTTTATCTGTTAAAGGCTACAGAAACACACAAGTTAGCCTGGAACCCAGCCCCTCTCTCCAGCCAACTCCCCTTTATCTGTTATAGGCTACAGAAACACACATGTTAGCCTGGAACCCAGCCCCTCTCTCCAGCCAACTCCCCTTTATCTGTTAAAGGCTACAGAAACACACATGTTAGCCTGGAACCCAGCCCCTCTCTCCAGCTAACTCCCCTTTATCTGTTATAGGCTACAGAAACACACATGTTAGCCTGGAACCCAGCCCTCTCTCCAGCCAACTTCATCTATTAAAGGTATAAACTTGCTGACAAAACTGCAAACTGCTCTAAAATCAGATAGTGAGTTAGTAATAGTGACTGCTCAACGCAAAAACTAGATTGATGATACATATTGATATCAATTTTAAGAACTACAGATAAAAGTTGAGATAATGAACTTTGAACTCTGACCTCCACGAGGTAGAAGTCGTCGCCCCCGCTCCTGACGACCTTGACCTGTTCGCCCTTGTGCAGTTCTAACTCGTCCGTCCCGTCCACGATGACGGTCTCCAACACTTCATACAAGCCTCCAACTACAAGGGTCTGTAAGGGGATATACCACAAGATGTCTTAGATGCTTTACTAGTCAAATATAGCTTTTTTGCACAAAAAAATATGTTATAATCACTCCATACTAGCCTCTCACTACTAGGATCGG
Organism: Branchiostoma floridae; assembly: GCF_000003815.2. Taxonomy (NCBI): domain Eukaryota; kingdom Metazoa; phylum Chordata; class Leptocardii; order Amphioxiformes; family Branchiostomatidae; genus Branchiostoma; species Branchiostoma floridae. The sequence continues at coordinate 17,309,997 of NC_049996.1, read as the reverse complement.
GAAAGGAAAGAACATAAAATAATATCTATTAATAACTACGTAACATTTGAGTTTAGGGGGACACCAACATACTTCAAAAGCTTGATTAACACATACATCTAAAAGCAGCCTGCAGGTCAATTTGAGCTTCTCATGTCCTATTGAATAAATGGAAGTTCAAGCAAATACATAAAACATTTTTCAATATCACCTTTCTCAGAAGTGTATTGTTATTCACTAGTCACTAGAAGGGCTCCATATTCACTATAATTGTTTATTCATGTATGGCAATACCCTTCCAAGGGTAACTGACACATGAAAGAAATATACGCATGTTCTTTATGAAACTCAGTATTAGATACTTCCCAGTCTTCAGACCAACATTTATCATTTATTATACAACTGAAGATAATTTTTGTTCACCTTGAACCAGGGCTCTAGCCAGCTTGAAATTTTTTTCTGTCAGCCGATTCCCATTGTCGCGAAAATCGAGTTACAAAGACGGAACTGAGACCTTGAAAAACAGGTTTTTAATGAGATTACCATATGCGAAAGGGCGCAGACACAATAAGTCAACAGTCATAACAATAGCAAAACAAACAGTGTGTGGCTTTCCGACCATGGACAGCGTCCCCAAGCCGCCTGTAGCTTCCACCAAGGAGCTTTGTCCGCCAAGGTTGACGGATTGGTTTAAAAAAATTCCGTCACACGCAGCAAGTTTCTGTCAATTGACGGAAAAACGGACGCTGGCTAGAGCCCTGCCTTGAACATCATCAAAGTGCCTTAAAGACCTAAAAGGATTTTCTTGGTTGAATTAAAGGACCTTAAAGGCAATGTTTCAGACATCTCACCTAAGCTGTGTGCATGGCATTAAGTGTCACTGAATCTTACATCAGAATCACAGCATCTTAAAGTTGATATCTAAGATGTCTTACCTCAGCGGTGTTAAGATGGTGTCATTGAAGACGGATTTGGTAAATTTTCCTTGAATAAATCTTACAGCTATCACTGCATCTTAAAGACATTTTTGTATAAGATATCTCACCTCAGCTGCGTGTATGACGATAAGTGTCAGTGAAGACAGATTTAGTAGATTTTCCTTAAATAAATCTTACAGCTATCGCAGCATCTTAGTATCTTAAGATATTGTCTAAAATGTCTTACCTTAGCAGTGTTAAGATGGTGCCACCTAAGAAAGGTATGACGGTAAATTTTCCTCAAATCTTCTATCAGAGCAGACTAAAGAAACCTCAACACATCTCAGGTGATCTGATGTGAAATCTCATTAGATAAATCTTAAAGACAATCCCTAAGACGTCTCACCTCAGCAGCATGTATGAGGGAGTCGAAGCTGGTCTCGCTGAAGACGTTACTGCCGCGGCGGCGAGGGCTCGGTCCTGACACGTGCCTCTGTCTGCTGCAGAAACATATTATACATTATACTTTCACTGGAAATGATGCAATCTCCTGCCATTACCATGGCAACGTGAGGTAAGCGTGACCCTTGAGGTATCATGTTACATCTGCACGTCAGCAGACTAATCATGGCTTCCTGTTACGGGGCTGTAAAAATAGCACGGCGGAAAATTGGTCTGGGGGGACTATTCAATCAGGGAGGTCAGGAGAGATTGAAAATTAATATCTTGAAAGTTGAAGGATTTTCCTGTGGTCTGGCAGCATGGGTTATAGATATCTGGGAAGAGCAGAGTCAGCTACATGTTTCTGTACACAGGTTTCGAAATACCACCTGCATATGCAGGTTAGTGCAGGTAAAATTGAAGCTGTGCAGGTACTTCTGGTGTCTACCTGCACCTAACCTGCACTGGTCCATGCACTGGGTTTTATACATAAATGTCCTATGATGTAGGTGTGTATGGATTAGCTGCATTCATTTGACTGCTACCACGTAATAGCTATAGAGTATAAAAGACAAAATAGCAATGATTCCTGAACAATTTTAGTATGATCCATACTTCTTAAATTCAGAGTGGTGCAGGTAAAATTTGCCTGGTGCAGGTAATTTTCAATGTTACTGGCACCAGTACAGGTATGCAGAAAAAAGTATTTTGAGCCCTGGTACAGGTACACAGACACATGTACATGTATGCAATTTTTCAGTTCATTTGTTCAGACCCTTGTAGTGGCACACATGCAAAGCAGCAAGTTTCCTTGCTCAAGTTGCTGTTTCTGTAGCAGGGGGACGTTGCTAGCCCTTCCCCTTAATAACATGCTTAACAGGCACCTCCTTAGATAAGGCACTCCCATTTTCACATCCCTTCCAAAAAGCAGGTGCAAAGAAGACAGTTACAGTCCCAAACAAGATACCCCTTCCAGGATTGAACAGTGTCTCCCTGAGTTACCAACTAAGGCCTAGGTCACAATTGCCATCCCGGGGCCCAACCGGGCAGCTTTCGAGAGGGAAAAGAATGATATAAAGGACATCAAAATACACGAAATGTCAACATAAGATTCTTGGAAATTACATACGTATATTTCTAGGTATACATTTTAATTTTTCATTTCTTTAAACATCCCGGCCAGGCCCCGGTTTTGAAATGTGACCTAAGCCTAATTTGGACCAGGAGCTCAACTGTGAGGCTGCTACCAGTTGAGCCACAGGGACATCCCTCCATACGTACGCATTGTGGCAGAAATAAAGACCTTCCGTAAACGCATGCTAGAGTCATCGACAGAGAGGAAAACAGAAGGACACGGTGGATTAAGGAGGCAGACTGGATCAGAAAATCAGCTCCAGTCATGAACAGAGACGAGGGGGGATACAAGCTGAGCCACGTTTGGGACGGCATTCTTGCTGCTGCAACGCCACCTACATCGGCTATAAGCAGCAGCAAGAAGTAGTATCCAGTCATTCTAACCCTGATGATGGTGTCTGATAGACATCGAAACGTTGGAAGTAAATACTCTTTGGTTGTGCCTAAAGAAATGCTATATGAATAATTGCTAACCCAATGAAGTTATTTACGGATAAATGTATGATTGTTATTTTTCCTTACCTCCCAGAGCTGGAGGGCGTTGTCGGGGTGCTGGGGGTGTCAATGGAGGAGCCAAGGGAGCCTGGGGACAAGGACAACATGGTTACTATGGAAACAGTCGGCATGGCAACTGGAATAGTTTGCGAGATTGTCATCATCATCGGTCGGTACAAGCAAAATGACCCTGACATTATATTACAGCATGCACTGCAGTGTTGTGCAGGCTGCAAATGTTGGAATCTGTTATATTGGGAGCAGAAGATAACAACAGGGTTTCTATGGAGACTGTCACCATAGCAACTGTACGAAGGAACAACAATAACGGCAGCAGTGTAGCACAGGCCACAAATTGTTGGAAAATATTCAGTTCAGATAAAAACTCTTACCAAGAGTAAAGGATTATATATATAGGACAATGTAAGTTTCATTCTTACAAACCTATATTTCATTACATTGTCGTATATGTAGGATCTCAACATACTTTCTTCTATGATATCGCACATGAAAATGGACATCTACAATTTTAGACTGTATACTTACTGGTGCTTTCCATCGCTGATATTCTGGCTTCAACTGCAGACTTCACATCTACACAAACGGTAAAAGATTAAAAAGAATCGTTAACAACATAACATTCTATTTTCAACTGTCAACAATTGTAAACACAGTAGCTTCCAACACACACTTCCTCGCCATCATGGTTAAAAACAAATCCACAAAATAATTGATATATCTTCCTGAGGGCAGTTAAGATCAGATGCAAAATTCTACAACATAACCATGATCATAATTCAAACATTCTATTTGTGTTTATTTATTTATTTATTTATTTGGATTCACCACACTGGAGGGTATGGCGGAACAGGTGTCAAAAGACACCTTTTCGAAGCCGCCATACCTTAAACATAACAATGATACATCGAATCATAATATACATAAAATACAAGAACAGATATCATAACTATATATATGTGTATTCATGACTTTTCTCAATGATTACAACAATTTCAACTACTAAAACAATTTTTCCCATCTTCAAAAGCTTGCATCTTGCCTCTTTGAAAACAGTGTGTCCTTGAATAAACCTGAGGCATCCTTAAGAAAATCCCAAGTGTCCTTGAGAGACTGTAAGTGCCTCCTTACCTTGTGCCTCCTGTGAGTGTTTGTCTAAGATGTCTCTGATCTCCTTCACCCAGGCCTGCTTCACGTAGATGGTCTTGGCCTGGGGAGCAGGTGTTAAAGATCAACATCATATTGTTATATGATAGGCAAGAATTCTATCAGTGTTACAATCAGCACCTGAAATGGATACAGCAAAACATTTAGCACTTAATTTTTCTGTAAATTTGCCACATTGCATTTTTATTGATTACACTACAATATACTGAATACCTGCATTCTTGAACAATGACAGGTGATACATATTCTGAAATTTTATATATCTGCTGTTCACAGCTAATGATGAATATTATACCAAATCTACAACCACCAAACCACATCACCATATCATTTGCAGAATGATGTTCTCTTCAAAACCCTGCATCTAAGATGTTTGTTTGTTTGTTTGTTTGTTTGTTTGTTTGTTTGACAGTGTCTCACCTGTACTGTGTACCGTTCTGAAGAGTCAGGCTTGCCGTACCACATCTCAAACTTACGGCTGTCACCTTCCTTCATACCCTGTTTGTTTGTTTGTTTGTTTGACAGTGTCTCACCTGTACTGTGTACCGTTCTGAAGAGTCAGGCTTGCCGTACCACATCTCAAACTTACGGCTGTCTCCTTCCTTCATACCCTGTTTGTTTGTTTGTTTGTTTGTTTGTTTGACAGTGTCTCACCTGTACTGTGTACCGTTCTGAAGAGTCAGGCTTGCCGTACCACATCTCAAACTTACGGTCTCCTTCCTTTATATCCTGTTTGTTTGTTTGTTTGTTTGTTTGACAGTGTCTCACCTGTACTGTGTACCGTTCTGAAGAATCGGGCTTGCCGTACCACATCTCAAACTTACGGTCTCCTTCCTTTATATCCTGTTTGTTTGTTTGTTTGTTTGTTTGACAGTGTCTCACCTGTACTGTGTACCGTTCAGAAGAGTCAGGCTTGCCGTACCACATCTCAAACTTACGGTCTCCTTCCTTTATATCCTGTTTGTTTGTTTGCTTGCCTGTTTGTTTGTTTGTTTGACAGTGTCTCACCTGTACTGTGTACCGTTCAGAAGAGTCAGGCTTGCCGTACCACATCTCAAACTTACGGCTGTCTCCTTCCTTCATACCCTGTTTGTTTGTTTGTTTGTTTGTTACTTCAGTGTCTCACCTGTACTGTGTACCGTTCTGAAGAGTCAGGCTTGCCGTACCACATCTCAAACTTACGGCTGTCTCCTTCCTTCATACCCTGTTTGTTTGTTTGTTTGTTTGTTTGTTTGTTTGACAGTGTCTCACCTGTACTGTGTATCGTTCTGAAGAGTCAGGTATGCCGTACCACATCTCAAACTTACGGCTGTCTCCTTCCTTCACACCCTGTTTGTTTGTTTGTTTGTTTGTTTGTTTGTTTGTTTGTTTGTTTGACAGTGTCTCAGCTGTACTGTGTACCTGTTCTGAAGAGTCAGGCTTGCCGTACCACATCTCAAACT
>NC_049996.1:17247679-17304304 GCF_000003815.2 Branchiostoma floridae | reverse complement strand
TCCTTCCTTCATACCCTGTTTGTTTGTTTGTTTGTTTGTTTGTTTGTTTGACAGTGTCTCACCTGTACTGTGTACCGTTCTGAAGAGTCGGGCTTGCCGTACCACATCTCCAACTTACGGCTGTCTCCTTCCTTCATACCCTGTTTGTTTGTTTGTTTGTTTGTTTGTTTGTTTGACAGTGTCTCACCTGTACTATGTACCGTTCTGAAGAGTCAGGCTTGCCGTACCACATCTCAAACTTACGGCTGTCACCTTCCTTCATACCCTGTTTGTTTGTTTGTTTGTTTGTTTGTTTGACAGTGTCTCACCTGTACTGTGTACCGTTCTGAAGAGTCAGGCTTGCCGTACCACATCTCAAACTTACGGCTGTCACCTTCCACGTCTTCTGTCACTCCAATACCTGGTAACTGTTGAGGAGGAGAGAGAGGCAAGCCATGATTCAAAGTGCATTTCATGACTACAATACATACTCTCATGGTACTGCTAAAATATAGTCTTTGGAATTCCCAAAAGTGCTCTTTTCAAGCTAAGAAATGTATCCGATATTGTCTACTGTCCCCTTAAACCTCAATTTCCAAAGACATAATGTTAAGTCCTAAGGACAGAGCCGCATGGAGGCGTGGTGTGAAGACTGGCCGACTGCTGCCTGCCCCTGCGTCAGGGACTCCAGCAGCAGTATAATCAAACATGGATAGTGAGTGAGTGAGTGCTTCTAGTTTAATCTTAACCGAATATGGCTTATTAACATCTAACTAATAGTATGAAAACATGTTTTTCAAATTTACCACCATACACCCAAATGTCGCCCTACCTACCTTCATGAGGCCCTTAAATTTTGATATTTTCTAGGCTGTTTCATTAAATTTTGCGCTTGGTGAACAGAACCATGTTGGTGAACAATGTTCCCACATTTCCCCCTACCTACCCTCATGAGGCCCTTGTAGGGGTATTCGATGCTCTCCAGACTGTTGCGTTTGCGCTTGGTGAACAGAACCATGTTGGTGAACAGTGTCCCCACATTTCCCCCTACCTACCCTCATGAGGCCCTTGTAGGAGTATTCGATGCTCTCCAGGGAGTTGCGTTTGCGCTTAGTGAACAGAACCATGTTGGTGAACAGGAAAATGTGCCGCTCCTTCCCGCGACCCTTGGTCGTCCTCCCGTCCCAAACCATGAAGGAATCCTGGAGAGATTGAGCCAAGAAAGGACACAGTCAGAAATGTTTGACGTTACATTATGATACTTCAAAAATCACGGCCACTTTTGGTTTCATTGATGTATAATCATATCATTCAGCACCAAGGACAGGACTTAAATGACTCCTCTGTAATATGAAATAAGTTTACTAAGGTTTACTGACAGTGAACCATGACAGAATCCTGGCAAGACAGATCAAGCCAGGAAAGGACACAGTCAGACATATCTAATGTTATATTATAATACTACAAAACTCACTGTTGCTTTTGGCTTCATTGCATTGAAATACTGTTTTTGTGGATGGCAATCAGCACCAAGGACAGGGTGCCCCTACTTATCAAAAGAAGATGTCTTGCTCCACAACGATATGCAAGAAGTATATCGAGATTTACAGGCTTATGAAATGTACTCAGACCTGCTTCAAGACCTCACAACCATTCAGTCTTAAGGAAACAATAACATCTATCTCAAGCTACTTTTACGATGTGATACAAAGAGCTACATAATTATACTGTGCCACTGGTTATACTATTGATAAAGACATGTTAGATGGTTGTGGCTTTGATTTCAAAAACTGATTCATGATGCACAGCAGTTTAAATTTCTGACATAATCTTGATGCGGTCACTACATTTTCTCCAATCTAGAGTAATCCTTGTGCCTATTGTTTACTCAAAAACCTACATTGCGAGAGGAAGTCGATTGTCCTAAAATAGATTAGACGCATATCTACATATATAGATGTGTATGTGTATTGTTTCCATTGTTACATATATATGTTCCTTACCATGTGACCTGTACTTAGCCCAGTAGGGCAAAAATGTGCAATAAAGTTCTTCATCCATTCATTATAGCTTATATGTTGCCTTTGAAAGACTAGTTCAGAAAGTAATTTTTGTGTTAATCCAGTGCACGTATCACACAAGAGCTCCCAATCCTTAGTACTTACCTGTCTCAGAAGCTTGCCGACGTTTTCCTGGTTACCATAGAAACCGTCAATCATGCTGATGTGCAGAAGGTCGTTGGCTCGCTTGGGAACGTCCACCATCACTCCAAGGGCATGCTGGGATGGAACAACAGGAAAATGAAGTTTTACCATGAAAAAAGTCTAAATATCTAAAGATATATTTCATTAAAAAAATTCTTCCTCAGAGGAAGGTGTCTGAGAGACATCAAAACGTATGCAAAGTAAGTACATACTGACTGAGTGTGTAGAAGAATTCTCCTATATCCTATATTCCACCAACCTGATGGAATTATTTAGTTATATGAAGAAAAATAGTCACAGACATCTAAATACATGAACAAACTGCTCATCTTCCTTAGCTATCATCTGATCTACAAGTACTTGTGAAGTTTCTTGTTCAACTTCTTTTTTGGCTTTTGGGCAGGAAGACACAAATTTGCTATTCTGGCTCAGTAAGTTTTCCCAGACTTTGTCACCTGTAAACACCTGCGTGTCTCATGATCACCTGCTGATACATGACCAGGTGTGCTCACCTGTGTGATGGGATAGCCCCAGGTGAACCGCAAACATTGGCTTCTAAAACACCTATGGTATACAAAATGATTTTTTTTTTAATCCACTAAAACGCCAATTTACACATGAGGGATACCTTTTGCTCAGTCAGTATGGGAGGCAATAGTATTTTTCTACAAGTTTGAGGAAAGTCAATGAAAAAGTCTAGAAATTCTTGACCAAAACATAGGTATAAAAGCATTTTTTTCTGAGAGCAGGACAAAATTCTTATAAGTGTGTATAATTGTAATCCTAGGGGATTTTATTTTGCTTGGGATTAAGATATTTCACATTTTGTACTGAACTGCAGAGGAGCTTCAGAATTTTCGAATTTATCGAGGATTGGTACAGTAGTACTGTGCAGTATAAAAAGAGTACCACTGGTAGGTCTTATCTGGGAAAACATTTTGTGTTTTTCTGATGTGTTACACGGACGGGAAAAAACAGTAACAGCATAGCTGTTTCCACAACGTTTGCTTCACACAAAAGTCTGACGAACGAGGAAAACCACAGCAGCTACGTTCAACAGGCAGGTCTTTACCACACGCCGGTGGTACTGTCTATATAACAACAGCCATACGTAACACGCCATTGTTTACTGTAAACAACGTAACTCGAGTCCCGGCCTAAAATAAACCCGATTACAGAAGAAATCGCTGCCGTTTTTGTGCCACACACAATAGATGAAAGGGCGCGCGGCATGTTAACACTCGTGCTTGTTGTAAAACACGCGCAACCGACACTCGACTCTGCCGACATATTTATCAAAAACGTCAATCTGCGTCAACCAGTTTCCACGGACAGATTAAGTTTTCTGACTTTTCTATACGGACATTATTTAGCCCATCATGAAAACTGTTCAGTTGTAAACCACACTACTGTTACATAAGTCTTGGACAGATTTCACAAAAACAGAGCCCAAAAAGTGTTTTTAGAGTTGGTTCACTGGAGTCAACAATGGATATATAATCTGTGTGAAGTCATTACTTTAGAAACCTTGACCTCAGGTGACCTATGGCTCTTTGATCATATACATGGGCAGTTTTTTTATAAGACTGAAATACTGTTGCTACTAACATTGAAAATTACAAACAACATAATACATATTTTAGATTTAAGTCCTGATATTGTTTTATATCAAAAATACCTTACCTCTAAATCAGTGCTGTCCAGCTTGGCTCTTGTGGTATATTTAACCAGCTCCTGAAAACAAAGATGATTTGATTACAATGTTAGTACTCCAATTCAGAGCTGCCAAGTGCTCATGCATCTCAAGATGTACTGTAAATGCAGAAATGTTCGCGGTGGATTAATGTTCGCGGTTTTTGTGACCACTTCACCGCAAACTTAAAACCAACGCCAACATTTTTCTATTATGGTATTAGACCGCAGTCTACGGTGTAACCGCGAAATTAAAACCCCCGCGAAAAGTCCCATTTTCCGCTACCATGAAATTAAATCCCCGTGAAGTTAAATGCATTTACAGTATCATGAAGAAGGTAGTGATAAGTACAGGTCTTAAAGCACTGGAGGCCACTTTCACCTTGAGCAGGAGTTGGTACTTGGTGATCCTCTGTACTGGTTTGATGAGATAGTCTGATAAAGTCAGCTTCCTCTCGTCATTTCTCTTGGTGTAGTCCTGAAACAGAATAAGACAACTTCCTTACATGATGTCTTATTTACTAAGCAGAGCCAAACTAATTTCTTCCCTTGGTTTTTGGACATTTAATGTAAAAGAAATTGACAAATGTTCAAGTACAAAACAGAAAGCTGGGAGTAAAACTTGACTAAAGGAATATTTAATTCCTGATATTTTTTTGGTACTAAGGTGAAGCCCTCAGACTCTGTTTCCATCAAGTATTTAATCTTCAATCCAGTGAATAAAATTGAAGTGGCCCAAAGAATCTATGAAAGATCATCAATATGCAGCCAATTTCAGAGAAAAATGTCTACAAAATGTTGCATGTGTCAATAATTTTCCTTTGGCTATTTTTGCCGAAGTGAAAGATTTTATTTCTATGGACTGGATCGCAGTAGGGAAGGACAACAATATCAATAAACACATTCATGAGTTTAGAAACAACATCATGACACTGAGATTTGCTGATTCTGCTCTGTCTTGATTCTGACAAAGATCCGCAGTGCCCCCTAACTCTGGCCAGCAGTACTGCAGGTTCTCATAACAGGTGGTTTTAGTACAGACAACAGTGCTGTGGCTTTGTGGGCTGTCCAGTCAGCAAGAATTCAGGAAAGCTGTGTGGCCAAAGGGATAAATGAAATGGAGAGGGGCACTGCCATAGGTACCATACAGACTCTAACTAAGTAACTAACTGCTGTAAGTTAAACACAGACACACTGTCAGGTACTCACATCAAAGAAGTTCCTGGCTGCACTGGTGGACAGAAGCGTTTCTGATCTCTGCTTGTTCTTACAGTACTCCACATGCATGTCAAACTTGTGTTGCTGCAAACAAACAAACAAACAAACAAACATACAACATTTTCAAAATTCACTTGAAATATACTAATTTAATTATGTACATGTAAGTGTTAAGATATTGGCTGCTAGTGCACATGTCAAAAATACTGTAGATGGAAATTAGCAACGATAGCTGTAGAAAGAAGTTAGCAAAGATTTTCCACGTATAAAAACCCCTAAAAATTCATTTCAAGATTCATCTAAAAAAAAATTAAAAATCAAAAGACAGCATCTAAGAAGTTCAACTTGCCTAATGGACCATAGTTTATGGAACAATTTTGATCCTTTACTGAACTATCTTATCTTCTTCACATTTTGTAATTAGTATCTTAATACTGATTAACAGAACACTCACCCATTTTACAAAAATCTTGCCAACTTTGCTGGGCTCATTCTTGCACGTTCCCAGCTCATGGATAAATATACTGGAACATAAAACGGGTTGTGTCACAATCTGAAATAAATTAATCTGTTGGAGTCATCTACTACATGTATGAAAATCACAAACCTCTTTTAGGTTGAAGATGATACTCTGTCTCCCCTAATATAATGTGGAATCTCCGAATATTCAGTCATACCTTTGTCATGGATATCATATTTTGAGATGAAGTGGCACAACCTAGAATTCAGTCAAGAATATCATATTTTGGGACAAACCAGTCTAAAAAAAGGGGTGTATTGAGAATTTTTCTCCCAACTCACCTACAGTGAAAGTCATAAAATCTGCTCTATGTTCATGAAGATAATGTCCCGTTTCCCCCAAGATAAAGTGGCATCACCCAGAATTCAGTCAAGAAGACCATATTTTGGGACAAACCAGTCTACACATAGGGGTGTTATTTAACTCACCTACTATGGAAGTCATAAATCTGTTCTATGTTCATGAAGAGGATGTCCCGTTTCCCCCTGAGATAAAGTGGCATCACCCAGAATTCAGTCAAGAAGACCATATTTTGGGACAAACCAGTCTACACATAGGGGTGTTATTTAACTCACCTACAGTGAAAGTTATAAATCTGTTCTATGTTCATGAAGGGTGTGTCCCATTTCCCCCCCGAGATAAAGTGGCATCACCCAGAACTCAGTCAAGAAGACCATATTTTGGGACAAACCAGTCTAAAAAAGTGGGGTAAAATTTGGAATTTTTCTCCCAACTCACCTACTATGAAAGTCATAAATCTGTTCTATGTTCATGAAGTGTATGTCCCATTTCCCCTTGAAACAAAGTGGCATCATCCGAAATTCCCAGTCAAGAATATCATATTTTGGGACAAACCAGTCTACACATAGGGGATATTTTTCTCCCAACTCACCTACTATGAAAGTCATAAATCTGTTCTATGTTCATGAAGATGATGTCCCGTTTCCCCCTGAGATAAAGTGGCATCACCCAGAGTTCAGTGATGAATACCATATTTTGGGACAAACCAGTCTACACATAGGGGTGTTATTTAACTCACCTACTATGGAAGTCATAAATCTGCTCTATGTTCATGAAGATGATGTCCCGTTTCCCCCCGAGATAAAGTGGCATCACCCAGAATTCAGTCAAGAAGACCATATTTTGGGACAAACCAGTCTACACATAGGGGTGTTATTTAACTCACCTACTATGGAAGTCATAAATCTGTTCTATGTTCATGAAGAGGATGTCCCGTTTCCCCCCGAGATAAAGTGGCATCACCCAGAATTCAGTCAAGAAGACCATATTTTGGGACAAACCAGTCTACACATAGGGGTGTTATTTAACTCACCTACTATGAAAGTCATAAATCTGTTCTATGTTCATGAAGAGGATGTCCCGTTTCCCCCTCGAGATAAAGTAGCATCACCCAGAATTCAGTGATGAATACCATATTTTGGGACAAACCAGTCTACACATAGGGGTGTTATTTAACTCACCTACTACGGAAGTCATAAATCTGTTCTATGTTCATGAAGAGGATGTCCCGTTTCCCCCGAGATAAAGTGGCATCACCCAAAATTCAGTCAAGAAGACCATATTTTGGGACAAACCAGTCTACACATAGGGGTGTTATTTAACTCACCTACTATGAAAGTCATAAATCTGTTCTATGTTCATGAAGATGATGTCCCGTTTCCCCCTGAGTAGGTACGGCAGCGTGTGGGAGTCAAACATGTCGATGTAGTGGTCGGTTACAAACTTCAGGTCCCGTACGTAGTCACCCTCCGTCCTTAGTAGTTCCTCCAAGACAAACCTGAGGCAAGAAAAATTACAAAGAGAAAGTTAAAAGCAAACTTTAAGACATTTTCTTGCTGAAATAAAAATCCTTAGTAGTTCCTCCAGGACAAACCTGGGGCAAGAAAAATAACAAAGAGAAAGTTGAAAAGACATTTCCTTACAAAAAAATAGTCGTTTTGTAAAAAATATTTTGTCAATCCCATGCCAAATCTGAATATGCACTGATGGAAGACTTTTTCTCAAGTTTTAAGTTTTTGGGAAGCCCATTAAAGCACAAATGGTGTTTGACTGTCTTCTTGTGTGTGTGTTTTACTGCTATTATCATACGTGTTTCAGTTGTCATGGAACAGAAACTTTGGTACAAATGGTATAAAAGAGGACTGAGATACTAAAAAAGGTATCCTTTAGTTAGATCAAATATAGGCATTTGAAGGTAGACCAAGCTTCCAAGAAAGAAGAAAGAAAGAAAGAAAGTCAAGTCAAAGAAGAAAGAAGAACTTACCAACAAGCCTGCTACAAACTACATCACAGTACAGAACACATCAAACATGGAGAATGGAGAAGAGAAGCAGAGGAAGAGGCAGAGGCAGAGGTAAGGAGGCAAGAGGCAGAGAATTTTGCAGAGATGTACCCTATTAAAGTAGGAATTGACAGACATAGATAGTTGTGCTTGAGAAAGTAGATAGAAAGTTTTGTTTTCAGAGGTATCTCCAAAATATAGCAAACTATAAAAACACTTTTTTTAACAGTCTACATAGCAGTGATATATGATGGAAAGAGAAGATAGCAACATTTCAGTCAGTTTCATTTAAGATGTAAGATTTTCTTAAGACATCCTGCTCTTTCTTAAGACATCACAAATTTTCTTAAGACAACCTGATTTTTCTTAAGACATCCTGAATTTTCTTAAGACATCCTGTTTTTCCTTAAGACACAATTTTTCTTAAGAGATCCTGAATTTTCTTAAGACATCCTGATTTTTCTTAAGACAATCTGATTTTTCTTAAGACATCCCGAATTTTCTTAAGTCATCCTGCACCTTCTCTTACTGCTTGCCTCCATCTCCTTGCTGCCCCTCCTCGGCTGTTTCTTCTCGGCGTCTCCAGACGTCTCACAAGACGTCTCAGACTTGCCTTTGCGGGTGGAGGGGGAGTGGGGGAGGGTCTGGAGGAAGGAGGGGGGGATCCAGCCCTGGGCGGGTTCAGGGGGGGAGGGCACGGTCCGCACCAGCCACAGGTCCGGGCTGGACGAGTCCAACACCTCAACCATCTGACCTGAGGGGGGGACAAGACGTCTTCAGCCTGGCTTACATCTTTAGATAATAGTGATGATAGTGACTGGTAATAACTTTATTGTATGGCAATTGTACAAGCACAAAATATGGCATCTACTGGTCCAGAACTCCAGTTCCATAAAGTACGTCTATCAAATACATGAGTCCAACAGCTCCACCATCTGACCTGTGGGGGGGACATCTTCAGTGTGTTTTTTCTGCGTAACTACATAAAGTGTATTGTAAGGAGGAGGAGGAAATAATTAAAGAAAGTTTATTTGCAAGTTCAAGGTAATCACAAGTGCATGGTAGAAACATAAAGGACATACTTGTACATGGGAAAATGGACTATGGTTACTGCATAATTATAAAAAGAGACTACTCACATCTACTCAGATACTAGTGTGGGATATCTAGACAAACTCAGTCTGGTAAGTTTGCCTTCTTTTTATGATTTTAATATAATTAATTGTAATGTACCTTGAGACTAAAAGATTTTTGCATTGGCTTCTACAAGTAAGCATTCTTTATTTGTCTTTGGTTTAGGCTCTAAGGTTTAGAGTATGAGACCATTGTATCAAGGAAATTTGCTACACTGAATGTCTTGTATGACTGTCATCATTACAACAATTTGCTCACTGATTTGTTACTTTGTTGCCATTTTTACCGATAAAATCTTCAAACATGTAATTTTGCACTGGTTGTTCAACTCACCAGTGCCCTTACATGTTATCACCCATGTAGGTGATGATATGTTATTATGAGTGATAATTCCGCACTGTGCGACCTTTCCCTGACCTATACTAAATAACAGGATATATCAATGGTTTATTCATACATATATACATATACATACAAGGACATACTGAAACAACGTTGCAGCCTGTTATACATTGCTGTAAACATGGCTGAATTAAGTTAGTCTCAGTCTTTAAAAAAAATCCTGATATATACAACATGACATACTGGATGGGCAACTCGTGGGTTGGGGGTGTGATGTAGAAAGTTGTCAGGTTTATACTTTCCCTGTTGTATTGTTAACTGGTGACTCACAATTCTGTGAAAACTTTTAAAATGATTAAAAAATAGTGGTATTTGGAACCATGTATGCAACTAAATGTGAGTGTTGTTTGAGGGTGAAGAAAGAAGAAAGAACTAACAAATCAGTGAACAGATGGCAACTATTGTACTAGTAAGAACACAATATCTGCGTAAGACATACATGTATTGTTGTTATTCTGTTATTTTGTTTTCCTTGATTTAAGAGGAATGAGCTTAAAATATATTTGTTGGAGTGAATTTCATAGTAGCCCAAGATCAGCATCATGATAGGATTTGAACCCAGGACCTTTGGGTTCTGTGCCAAACACCCACACAACCACACGACCCCACCGGACGAATCAGGTGAGTTAAGTAGAAACTCTTAGTAATACCTTCCTTCAGCGGAACCCTGTCTTGCTCTGTATCATCAGGTGTGTAGTCACTCACTACTGTGTACTGCTCAGCACTCTGGGGACAAGAAAAAACAGTCAAAACTCTCACATGTCTAACCTACTGTGTTAGTAACTGATCTGCATTCTGCATGGGGAAGAGAAAAACTTTCACACTGCCTTTTGTCATCTACAATTTATCAGAGAGTTAACCTTAAACCAAAATCTATGGCTATAACAAACACATGAGTTTAAAATCAAGACAGAAGGGGACAAGAAAAAGGCTTTACAGACAAAATACTACAGAAATTTCTACATGTCCTCAATGCTCTACAGTTTTGCAGTGAGTATCTTGAACCAAAACTTGAGAGGGTTACAAAATCTATGGCTATAATGAACATTTCACTTCAAAATCAAGCAAGTCAAACCAAGACAGAAATGATCGACTATAAAACACAAAGTGAATGAGTAAGTGATAATCTATTATGTAAAGATTCACCCGGATATTGTCTTTTCATATTCTGCAAAAGCAATTTTCAAGCTAGGGGTTCTTTTACATGTAGAGGTTTGACACCTGAGGCTAAATGCCTGAAGCACCCTCATACATGTACGTTTACGATACAAGAAAAGCTTCATTTCCAGTCAAAAGTTAAGAATGGTTGAAAATGCCCTAAATCACCTTCAGATGACGCACACATGAGCAAGTAAACATTATACTTAATGTCTAATCCCAAACATTTCATGAATTAGTGGTTTACAGGAAAAATCACTGTAATTGTCTAACGACCATACTCATTAACTTTGTGGTTAACAACATGGTCTGTGACCTGTCCCGCTGAGTTATTTGTACGTCATTAACCCTTTAATTAACACACTAATTAGACGGAGAACCTGCCAAATATAGTACAATTCTACATAACCACCAAAATAGCTTCAGGGTTGTTCTGACTAAAACAACATAGGATGGAAAAAATGGAAGAAAGCAGTACAAATATGGAAACCTGACCAACTCAAACACCTTAAGGGATGGACGGGGAGTTATAAAACTACAATGCTTCATCCTTTTAACCTGATTCCGAGTCTTTGCACCAGGTTCGGATCCTGATAATAATACTGATTGTTGCATGACGTCAATGTCTCCATATAGGAAGACAAGCAAATTACAAAGTAGTCGTTAAAGTGAAAGTAGTCATATATTTGTTACCCCAGTTGTGAAGTAAATGATACATAAAAAACTTTCACATTGTAAGTCTGGCATTGAAGTTTCAAGCTTCTAAACGAACATCTGAAGATACTTAATATAAACTTCAGTTTCATATGTATCAGCCTTTTTTGAAAAGAACAAATTCTTTCATATCATTTGGCAGACTAATGAATAAATGAATGAATGAAAGGACAAATTACTGAATGGATGAGCAAATGAATGAGCGAAAAATGGATGAATGAATGAATGCATGAATGAATCAATTGATGGATGGATGGATGAAGGAATGAAGGAAGGAATGCATGAATAAAGGAATGAACAAACTGAAGGATGGATGGATGCATGGATGAATGAATGAAATTGAATGAATGAACAGTACCTTGGTAGAGTCCTCTGTCTCGCTGAAGTCAGACACAAAGTCGTGCTCCAGCCGAAGGAGTGAAGGAATGGAGGAAGGAATGAATGGAAGAATGAATAAATGAAAGAATGAACAGTACCTTGGTAGAGTCCTCTGTCTCGCTGAAGTCGGACACAAAGTCGTGCTCCCACCAAAGGAGTGAAGGAATGGAGGAAGGAATGAATGAATGAATGAATAAATGAAAGAATGAACAGTACCTTAGTAGAGTCCTCTGTCTCGCAGAAGTCAGACACAAAGTCGTGCTCCAGCCGAAGGAGTGAAGGAATAAATGAAGGATGGATGAATGAGTGATACCTTAGAGGAGTCCTCTGTCTCGCAGAAGTCAGACACAAAGTCGTGCTCCAGCCGAAGGAGTGAAGGAATAAATGAAGGATGGATGAATGAGTGATACCTTAGAGGAGTCCTCTGTCTCGCTGAAGTCAGACACAAAGTCGTGCTCCAGCCGAAGGAGTGAAGGAATAAATGAAGGAGGGATGAATGAGTGATACCTTTGTGGAATCCTCTGTCTCGCTGAAGTCAGACACAAAGTCGTGCTCCAGCCGAAGGAGTGAAGGAATAAATGAAGGAGGGATGAATGAGTGATACCTTTGTGGAATCCTCTGTCTCGCTGAAGTCAGACACAAAGTCGTGCTCCAGCCGAAGGAGTGAAGGAATAAATGAAGGAGGGATGAATGAGTGATACCTTTGTGGAGTCCTCTGTCTCGCTGAAGTCAGACACAAAGTCGTGCTCCAGCCGAAGGAGTGAAGGAATGGAGGAAGGAATGAATGGAAGAATGAATAAATGAAAGAATGAACAGTACCTTGGTGGAGTCCTCTGTCTCGCTGAAGTCAGACACAAAGTCGTGCTCCAGCCGAAGGAGTGAAGGAATAAATGAAGGATGGATGAATGAGTGAACAGTACCTTAGTAGAGTCCTCTGTCTCGCTGAAGTCAGACACAAAGTCGTGCTCCAGCCGAAGCCTCTTGATGGGGTTGGAGTCGGAGGATGCTGAGCTGTCCGGCCGCGACCCCGGGCGGGGCGGGGTCGTTCCTATGGAGACCAGAAACAGAAGAATCAGTATCTGTGTACTTGGTAAAACCAAACTTAAGCATGTGAATTTGTATATCTGCATAGATGGTATAACTGCCCTTCTGTGTAACACACCAGCTTCTGTATCTGTATCTGTATGTGTATGTACAGCCAATATGATAACTACCCTTTGCCATCAAACGCTGGGCAGACTCTCAAGCAAACAAACAAACAAACAAACAAACACGTCCCACCTCTCCTGAGATGTAAGACATCCGGTCCCACTGCAGGTAACAGCTCCAGTATCTGTAGCTCCTCCTCCTTACTGGTCCCCAGACTTTCGAAGGACTGCCCTGAAGGCAGCTCATCCAGCCCTGACGCCTTGTAGGAGCTCACCGATGTTGTTCTACTGCTCGACGCAACTGAAAAATGAATGAGAAAGTGTTTGTTTCTGACTGAATCTAACCATACCCACCCCCCTCCACTATGTTTATCTTTGTTCAGATTAAAACTCGGCCTCCCACCTTCACTCTCACCAGCCTCTTTGTCCAACTTGAATGATATCAGCACAACAGGATCGTCCGTGACCACCGGATCGTTCACCGACGGAACCCAGTAGGAAAAACTGAACAGTTTCCTCATTCTGTACCCGTACACTCCCGTAGACTTCTAAAATTCAACCATGTCTGAAGCAGCTGCCTGGAACTCTGGTAACCTCTCTGACATCCCGGGTCTGTTATTAAACTCACCTGCCGTCCCACGAACAGCTATAACCCCTCACTACATGCTCCATAATAACTGGTCATTATTCCTACCGGTTACCATAGTAACGACCCCTCTGACCTTTTCCCAATTTGGCTTCTTTGGTTTCTTTAAACTTCTTTGTTTTTATTTTTCGTGATCAAATTTAAAACATGTTCAGGGGTCTGTCAGAGACTTGCATGTTGTTCTTTGTGTTTTTGTCAACTTTTTGGTTGAAAAGAGTTTTTCCAAGCAAACGCATCTTCCTAAACAGTCCTTCACTGTGTATCTGCATTGTTGTTTAACCTTATGTCTACCTGCTTGCAACACGTAATTTTGCACATTGTCAATTTTCCTTTTGTTTTCAACATTTTAGCTTCACTTCAGAATCTGTGCTACAAGTTTGTGACAGAAATACCTGCAAGTGTGTGACCGAGTCTGTCACAAACATGACCCAAGGCCAGCTTGACCCCAGGGGTGCTCGTAATTACCAGCATCGTTAGTTAATTACAGGCCAAACGAGGCTTAATGAGTCCCTGTTATCACAGTGTTTGAAGGACCCCACGGGGGAGTACAAGAAACAGTTGATTAGTGTGTTGCAACTTATTTTAACAGACGGGGCAATCAGTAATATTACGTATAGACAGATCTACCCGACAACGGAAACTCCGCCAAAGTTCTATGGTCTCCCGAAGATTCATAAACCTGGGACGCCACTCAGACCAATCGTGAGTAGTGTGGACTCTATCACCTACCAAAGCTCAAAATTCTTGGCGGAAATTCTCTCACCGCTAGTTGGTAATTCGTCACATCACGTCAAAAATTCCCAACATTTTGCCGAACTTCTCAAAGACAAACGGGTGGAACCTGACGAGGAATTACGTTCTTTTGACGTCACTGCTCTGTTCACCTCAGTCCCGGTGCCCAAAGCTTTAGACATTATCCTACAGAGGCTAAAGGACGATAGTACCTTGAATAAACGCACATCTTTGACTCCTACACATGTGGTAAAGTTATTAGAAGTCTGTTTGCACTGCACTTACTTTGTATACAATGAGGTGTTCTACCAACAAATCCATGGTGCCGCCATGGGATCTCCAGTCAGTCCCATCGTGTGCAACCTTTACTTGGAACACTTAGAACAGTTGGCTATTACCACCGCCCCCCACCCTCCCTTGTGGTGGTTTAGGTATGTAGATGATACCAATACCAAACTCAAGAAGATATATGCACAAGAATTCCTAGATCACCTCAATAGTTTAGATCCTGACATCAAGTTTACGACAGAGGAGGAACAGAATAAGTCACTACCTTTTCTGGACACCTTGACTGTGATTCAAGAAGACGGTTCTCTCCGCATCAAGATATACCGAAAACCCACCCACACTGATCAATATCTTAATTTTGCCTCTAACCATCCTCTTGACCATAAACTCGGAGTGGTTAGGACCTTGTTCCATAGAGCTGAAACTGTGATCTCGGAACAAGAAGATATACTGTCAGAGAAGGAACATCTGGTTTCCGCGCTTAAACAATGTGGCTACCCTGGTTGGGCCATTGACAAGGTAGACTTACCCCGTATAGAGAAACCCAGTTCTACTAACCGTGATCCTGGTCGTGTCAACAGAGGTTTTGTCATACTCCCGTACGTAAAAGACCTCTCAGAGGCCCTCAGGAGAATCTTTGACACGCACGGAGTCAAAACGTGCTTCAAACCCACAAAGACCCTGAGACAGTATTTGGTTGCACCTAAGGATAAAACTCCAAAGGCTGATAAGTGTGGTGTCATTTACCACATTCCTTGCCAAGGCCAAAACATCCGTGGCCCTTGTCAGGAGTCCTACGTAGGTGAAACTAGCCGCGCTCTCAGAACCAGGTTTCTAGAGCATAGACGGCCCAGCTCAGTCAAAACATCGGAGGTGGCACAACACATTCACATAGAATCTCCGGGACACTCTGTGGATTTCGACAAGGTGGAGATACTTGATTCCGAACAGGATTACTTTCTCAGGGGAGTGAAAGAGGCCATTTACATCAGAGCCCACCAACCTTCCCTCAACCGAGACGGGGGCCGATACCGACTGTCAAGCACCTTTGACCCTTTACTGACGTCGCACGTCCGTTCCGGAAGTGCGACTTAGGTCTTGGGTCATTACAACTTGAGAAGGATCAGAGGACTGATCGAAAGCTTGTTGGTAAGCGCTTTATTTTTGTGTACGGATATAAAGTCTTAAAAATCGTATCATTATGTTAAGTACCGTCACAGATGAACTTACATTCAACTATTAAAGGCCTAGCCAATTATTGCTCATTAAAGATGGTAATTAGACATTCTAATTGTTGCTCTGGGTTTCAGAAGACCTTAGGAAATATTCAGTGGTTACAAATTATATCCATTGTACACAATCATACAGAATCTGTGTTTAATGGGAATGAATTGTTACCATTGTAACATGAAAGCAAATTTTCCTCCACTCACTAAAAGTAAAGACGTAAAAGACAAAATCACTTCAGGAGCAAAAATGAACATAAAAACTGAGATTAAGATTACCTGACATTTCTAAGCTTCAAACCATAGCATTAAAAACTACTGCTGGAGCTTAATACCGAGGTGTACAGGTGTATACAGGTGTGTTCTTACAGGTACATGTGTGTGCAGGTGTACAGGTGTGTGCATGTGTGTACAAGTGTGTACAGGTGTGTGCGTGAGTACAGACCTGTACAGGTATGTTCTCACCTGAGACCAGCAGGTCTGCATGTGTGACCACGTCCCCCACACTGTTGGCAGCCCGGCAGGTGTAAGTTTGTACAGGTGTGTACAGGTGTGTTCTCACCTGAGACCAGCAGGTCTGCATGTGTGACCACGTCCCCCACACTGTTGGCCGCCCGGCAGGTGTAAGTGTCTGTACAGGTGTGTACAGGTGTGTACTCACCTGAGACCAGCAGGTCGGCATGTGTGACCACGTCCCCCACACTGTTGGCAGCTCGACAGGTGTAAGTTTGTACAGGTATGTACAGGTGTGTGTTCAGGTGTGTACAGGTGTGTTCACACCTGAGACCAGCAGGTCTGCATGTGTCACTACGTCCCCCACACTGTTGGCAGCCCAGCAGGTGTGTACAGGTGTGTACAGGTGTGTTCACACCTGAGACCAGCAGGTCTGCATGTGTCACCACGTCCCCCACACTGTTGGCAGCTCGACAGGTGTAAGTTTGTACAGGTGTGTACAGGTGTGTACAGGTGTGTTCACACCTGAGACCAGCAGGTCGGCATGTGTCACCACGTCCCCCACACTGTTGGCAGCACGGCAGGTGTAGGTGTATACAGGTGTGTACAGGTGTGTGTACAGGTGTGTTCTCACCTGAGACCAGCAGGTCAGCATGTGTGACCACGTCCCCCACGCTGTTGGCAGCCCGGCAGGTGTAGGCTTGTACAGGTGTGTACAGGTGTGTGTACATGTTTCTACGGGTGAGTGGAGGTGTGTACAGGTGTGTACAGGTGTGTTCTCACCTGAGACCAGCAGGTCTGCATGTGTCACCACGTCCCCCACACTGTTGGCAGCCCGGCAGGTGTAGGTCCCAACATCCAGGTTCTGTACATCGATGATGGTAAGGAGGAAGGTACCATCGTCTCGAGACTCGAAGGAGACGTGGTCTCCATCCTCCACTAGTGGCTGGCCATCCTGGGGAGAGCAAGAGCACAGCAAGAAGTTTCTTAAAACCAAGAAATATGAGCAACGAGTCCCACAAGGACCAATGCTGAACAGTCCCTACTTAATACCATATCCAAGTTGCCAAACTTGAACAGTCCCAACTTCATACCCTTCCCACTGCCAATGTTTCACAGTCCCTACTTTATACCCTTGATCTGTATTGCCACTTCTGAACAGTCCCTTGTTTACACCCTACCCACAGCCACTACTGAACAGTCCCTTGTTTATCCCCTACCCACAGCCAGTACTGAACAGTCCCTTCTTTACACCCTTCCCACAGCCACTACTGAACAGTCCCTTTTTTATACCCTACCCACAGCCACTACTGAACAGTCCCTTATTTAGACCCTACCCACAGCCAGTACTGAACAGTCCCTTCTTTAGACCCTACCCACAGCCAGTACTGAACAGTCCCTTCTTTAAACCCATCCCACAGCCAGTACTGAACAGTCCCTTCTTTAGACCCTACCCACAGCCAGTACTGAACAGTCCCTTCTTTATACCCTACCCACAGCCAGTACTGAACAGTCCCTTCTTTACCCCCTACCCACAGCCAGTACTGAACAGCCCCTCCGTACCTTGTACCAGGTGACGGTGGGCGCGGGTGACCCCGTGACCTCGCACTCGAAGATGACGCTGCTGCCCTGCACGGCGTGGAGAGACTCCAGCTCCTTGATGAACTCCGGTGACCCCTCCACATCCGACAGCTGCTCCGGCGTGCACCAGCCCTCCTGCGAGTTCGTCTCCGAAGTGTGGTCCGTGAGGTTCTCACAGGTCGAGCTTCTGCAAAAATAAACAAGAATGTCATAGTTCAGGGGTGAGAATGTCAAAGTTAAGAGGTGAAAATACCAAATTACAAGGTGAAAAAGTTCAAGGGCGAAAATACCAAAGTTTAAGGGTAAAAATGCCAATGAAAGTTCAAAAGTAAGAAGAATTCCATAGATTTCAGAGGTGATGGTGTGTGTCACAGTGCAAGGGTGAAAAAACATACAGTTCGAAGGTGAGAATGCCAAAGTTCAAAAGTAAGAATACCATAGTTCAGAGTTGACAGTACCATAATTGAAAGGTGAGATTGCCATAGCGCAATGGTGAAAATACCATAGTTCAGAGGTGAGAGTGCTATAGTTCAGGGGTGAGAGTGCTCTAGTTCAGAGGTCAAAGTTCGTACCCTGAGGTGTTGGTCATAGGCGAGAAGCTGCTGATGCAGCTGCTGACGTGTTCCTCCCCTGAGCTAGTGGAGCGCTCCACCGGCGCCCCCTGTACGTGGAGCATGGCACTGCAGGTGGCCACCCCTGCTGCATTCTCAGTACGGCACATGTACACTCCCTCGTGGCTGGAAAATACAAATATTATCATTATCGATTCCCATAAATGCCTTGAGATGTGTACAGTATTGGAAGCTAACTAGGTGCCTGCACATCTCAACTTATACATATAGAATACAACACGGTGTATTCCGTATCACCCAAGGTATCAGCCCGACCGCGGGTCGGATCGCCACCTGAGAAAACCCATGTTTTGATGCGAAATGCGCCAGAAGTTGAACAAATTTGGTGCCCTCGAACAGAAAAGTGTTGCAACAGCAATGTTCCAACGTCTGAATCAGGTATTCCAATTGCTAACCGTGCCGTATTCGGCCCGCTCGAAACAGTACGATTTATTCGAATGGAGCCTGTGTGATACGCCTTTCGAACCTGTGCGATATGGAAGCATACGGCCCGGTCCGGAACACCCGTATCGAACGTTTTCGCGTCACAGGTATGACATAAAAAGTTATACATACACTGCTCATGTCCTTGTATGGCCACTATGTCAGTGAAGTGCAATAGGTAAATTAGAGAAATTTTTCTCAATTTGGTGCTCTGTACATACACTGATGCAAGAAGAAGGCGTGCTGAGGTGAAAGTAAGTCAATCTGAATATTTGCCACATTAAGACCATTCCTGTGCCTTGGATATAATTACAACTCATAAAAGAAAGATCGATTGTCAGGGCTTGAAATACTTTTTTTCTGCATAGTATTACCTGTACATTGACAATTACCTGCACCAGACACATTTTACTTGGACCACTACTAGTACATTATAGGACATTTATGTATAAAACCCAGTACATGGACCAGTGCAGATTAGGTGCAGGTAGACAGGGAAAATTTACCTGCACAGCTCCAATTTTCCCTGCACTAACCTGCATATGCAGGTGGTATTTCGAGCCCTGGTTGTACCATACCTATTTTCAGCCACAGGTATGTACAGGTATGTGGTGCTCACCTGTGCTGTGCCACAGGTATGTACAGGTGTGTGGTGCTCACCTGTTCTGTGCCTCAGGTATGTACAGGTGTGTGGTGCTCACCTGTTCTGTGCCACAGGTATGTACAGGTGTGTGGTGCTCACCTGTTCTGTGCCTCAGGTATGTACAGGTGTGTGGTGCTCACCTGTTCTGTGCCACAGGTATGTACAGGTGTGTGGTGCTCACCTGTTCTGTGCCACAGGTATGTACAGGTGTGTGGTGCTCACCTGTTCTGTGCCACAGGTATGTACAGGTGTGTGGTGCTCACCTGTTCTGTGCCACAGGTATGTACAGGTGTGTGGTACTCACCTGTTCTGTGCCTCAGGTATGTACAGGTGTGTGGTGCTCACCTGTTCTGTGCCACAGGTATGTACAGGTGTGTGGTGCTCACCTGTTCTGTGCCACAGGTATGTACAGGTGTGTGGTGCTCACCTGTTCTGTGCCACAGGTATGTAGAGCGTATGTCGATCCTCCTCAGTCCTGATCTCCACCCCCAGTCTGAGCGGCCGCACCTCGCTCCCATCCTTAAACCAGAACACGGTGGGCTTGGGAAGGCCTGCAGGGTAACAACAACACTTTAGACTGAAGATACAACCAAACAACAATACATGCAGCAGAGGCATGTTTGAAAACTAGTTTTATTTGCCAAAAAGCAGTTACTCAAGCAACTGGATATGATTTTGGAAACGGTCAGCCCATTAGGTTTCTTTCGTTGGTGACACAGGGGAAAGACATTGAATGGTGCCTGAAACATCTGACCGAACCATATCCAGCTGCTTGGGTAACTGCTTTTTGCTATATCTTATTACCTGGACGTCTAACCTTCATCAACGTACAGTTTCTTTTGACATTGTTAGCTGAGAAAAATCAGGATTCAATTTTCTGAATCTAAGGCTCTTCTTGTAAAACTCCAAGTGATTATTCCCACCGAGAACTTAAGTGAGGACTAAAATTTGAGGGTGAGGCAAGCCAACTCCAGAAGATTTTCTACTGATCCATATTTCCTTCATTCAGAGATACATACTAAGGTATTGACAAGCGCAAGTTTCAAAACTAAGACTTTTTGTGAAGGGCATATGTTAAGGTGTCTTCCTATAACTGTATGATTACAGTTGAACTTTGACATGACAACGTAGTGCACTACTTGACCTGCGACCCTGCAGTCCAGTCTGACCTCTGACCCCTCCTGGACAGACAGGTTCTTGAGTGGTTCGGTGAACTCGGCTGTCTGCACCGCCAGGTTCCGCCGGCCACTGGGGAGGAACCCTTCTCTGTCTGGACCTGCGGAGGAAAAGGGAAAAAGTGGGGCAATATAAATTATTGCCATGGTGACGGCCTTATTGTTTATAAATACTGATGATTGTTGTTGATGTGTTTTAGTATTCATATTCCATCCGCCTGGCGATGAATGTTTGTAGGGCATTGCTGTCAACATAAACGGGGGTCTCTTGTGAGTGAAGAGTGACCTAATGTAAATGTTTCTTTGATGATTTTACAAATGAGGCCGTCATTTGCATAAATTATATCAGTTGATCATCTTCTCTAGCTACATAAAAATATGCTCAAAGGAGGAAAAGGGAAAAACTCCTGACATAACAGGTATTCTGATCAAGCAGAACAAAGACACACAAAAATTTTCAGTAATATCCTTGGTTTACTTACTTTGATCATACCAAGCTTCTAATAGTAGTAGTACATAGAAGTGTTTGCATCTTTTTGTGTGTCATCCCAAAAAATAGCATTAAAAGTAAAAAAAAAAGCCATGGATGCAAACACAGAAATGGTGACAAGTCATAGAACTGAAAAAAGGATGTTCAATATGAACTGATCAAGCGCTAGATAGATAAATGATGGATGGAAGGATGAAGTAATAAATGAAATGATTCATTAAATAATTTCTTGATTTCTATGCCAATAATTATTTCTTTAACAAAGTCATGCTCCCCAAACCCATCATTGAATATCAATACTGATGATATTTTGATACTTTGATAAGTAAAGCTGATAAATACATGCAAGCGAAAATAAAACAATCCTGACATACCTGCCAGAGGTCTGGGCAGGTGGAGTTTCCCTGGCTTTGTCGCGTCCTCTGTCGGCTCAGGGCTGAAGTGCAGAAAACAAGGACCACGTCAACTCGCTAGTTTTGGCGATTTGTATGCTCCAAATATGCTCAAATCTGCACAGAAAATTCTTCTAACTTAGAGTTAATAACATATAAACTACAGAAGGCTACAGTCTATGAACTGACCTACTTTTAATAGAACTCCGAACTTCGCAACCACGCCCCCCTCCCCACCGAACAACAACAACAACAAGAAAACTCCGAAAACAGTTTAAAATGGCCGTTCCCCAGCCAGTGGTTTCTAAACGATACTTATGGGACTTCCATGGACCGAAACAAGCACCTTCAGATTCCCTGTATCGCACGGAAGGCGGTAAATTGGACAAATCTGCACCACGATCATGACTGTCGTCTGCTACTTCGTGCCTCGTCGAAAACAAAGATGGCGGATTTCCCGCACAGCATGATGGGTAATGTTGGCGGGAAATTTGAAAATCCTTGCCGTGTGCACGTTTTGGGACCAAAGCGGTTTTGAAAAAAATTCATTTCTGTTCGCCTGTTCGCTTGTTTTTACTTGTATTCATTCCTTTTCTTTCTTCTTTTTCCCATTCTTAAACGAAATAGAAAAGGGGGTTTAAGGAAACCAAGGAAGCAAGCTAAATACTTTTGCCTGTCTACTTTACTCAAATCTCAAGAAGATTTAACAAGACCAAGGAGGTTAAAAAGAAGACTTACCTTTCAGAAGGTTCCTCATCTGGCGTCTCGTACTCAGAGCTGGAAGGTCTGGAATGTCCTCCGAAACTTAACCTCGGCGGAACTCTAAGAAAATGGAACTCCGGATCCTTCGCCAAATCCGGTCCTTTCTCCAAGTCCGGCTCCTCTTCTACCGTCTCGAACTCGTCTAGAACTATGGAAGGACTTGGAGACGCTCCCCCACTGGAAGTCCTTGACCTTCGACCTCCCGTTTTGCTCTCGGAGACCTCCACCTCTAGGGACGGAGTCGGCGAGATCCCGCGAGAGCTCGCCGCGCTGGAGGGCCGAGATCTTGGAATGATTTCGATTTCTATGGAGGGTGTTGGCGACATGGCGCGTGAACTGGCGGAACTGGAGGCCCGCGATCTTCTGCCTCCGGTCTTACTCTCCGAAACTTCTATCTCTATGGAAGGGGTGGGAGAAATGCCGCGAGACCCGCTTCTACTGGAGCCAGCTGACCGCCGGCCTCCTGCAACTGCAACACCAATAGTCGGCACTGGGGGCGCTTCTGACGGGCTCGTAGTTCTACTGAGGCCGTGCATGGGGCTCAGAAAGCCGTCTTTAATGATCGGCGTGCTTGTAACCATATTTTCTAACAAGGGTAGGATGGTCGGAGACAGAGAACCCCTCCTGCTAGCCTCCTTAGACCTCCTCCCACCAGTTATAGACTCCTGGACTTCTATCCCCACCACAGGCTTGGGCGAGCGTCTGTGCCCGGGACTGTTGGTCCTACTCAGGGCCTGCATGGTCGCCTCCACGTCTTGAGTCACCGGCTGAGGAGAGCGCCTCCGTCTTACCGGGCTGGGGCTCCTGCTGAGCTTCCTGCTGCGTCTTCTCAGCTTCGGTGACCTCTGCGGGGAGGTCATGGTCGAGTCCGAGCTGCTGGAGTCCAGTTCTTGAAGACTCCTTCTCATGAGTCTTGGGGAGAACTGCTTGGGGGAGGGGCTGGGGCTGCGACTGGACTTACTGCTGCTTCTTCGTCTTGTCTTGGGGGAGAGATGCTTCTTAAATGGCGGGCTAGAACTGGTGCTGTATCTTCTCCTGAGTCTTGGAGAAATCTGTTTCGGAGAAGGACTGTCTAAACCGGATCTGCTACTTTTTCTTTTCACCAGCCTTCTTTCGTCTAGATCGGAGAAGGCTTTCGGCGAGAGGCGATGTCGTGACTTCGGACTGGCGCTCCTGCTGGACTTGGTACTGCCCTTACCTTTACCTGCAAGGGACAGAATATGTACATTTTGTAAAAATATAAACCATGTACAAAACGAAGTACTTTTTGTTTTAGATACTTACTGTCCACAGATATGCGCACATCTCTCGCACGTGCCATTCCACTAGACTTCAAATATGCTCGTTTGACAAAGGAAGAAATATTCATGCATATTATGTCGTCTACAATGTAATAAGAAAGCTCTGTTTAATTTGTTTATGGACACATGTTTTCAAAAGAGGGAAGAGACTCTGTAAATCTAGATGGAAAACAACGTAACCTCTCAACATTTCTACTTTAGTTACCTTACTAGCACTAAATGCATTTAGTCGATGTTGGGCATGTAATAAAGACCATTGTCATTGCCATTACCTAGCACACCCAGCGTGTCCGTGGACACCACGGAGTCAGAGGTATCTCGATACCCGAGCGGGGAGAGTCTCCGGTCCTGCTCGGACGGGCTGGGGCTGGTTTTGCGGATGACCAGCTGGGTGTTGAGGGAGGCGGCGGAGGAGACTGAGTCGGGGCGGGACAGGGAGCTGCTGTCGGTCGGCTCCTGCACGGACACGAACGGGCCGGTCTCCAGGATCACCGGGAAGATCAGCTCGTCAGCGGCGTCACTGTCCTGGGCGGCTGGCGGGAAAAACAGATTATAAAATCAACTTTTGTCACTTTTAGGCCGCAAGGAATCAACCATACTTTAGTTTTAGTTTATTATGATCCACATTTAGCCTCCTCAGAGGCTATTCTTCCTGTGGTCACTACTTGGTTTCTTACGAAAGTGCTTCAAAATACCACTGACAAATTCAGTATTTGGACTCATCTATGACGCTGTCTGATTTTTGTGATAAGAAAGATAGATCTAGTTGATTCTTTTGCGTGAGAGGTTTGACACTTGCATTTGAGGATAACCCCTGAAACCTGCTTATACACAGGGCCGCCGGCTTTACGCCATCATCCAAAATGACGAGTGAAATCCCTTACATGTCCGAGCTGAGGTCTAGCATAGATAATATGATGTAAATTTCACATCAAATACTACATATGTACTTGAGATCTTAATCTTAACTTCATCTGTGTTGGTAGAAGTCATTCTCAATAAAGTTAAACACGAAATTGGACTTTTCGACTAATCGACGCCGGCCTTTGTCAAGCAATGGACAATCTAATACTTCTATGATCCACTGCTCACTGAGTCACGTGTGCTATCTACATAACGTGGCATCACAGAAGCAGTGTATTGTCCATTCCTTACAACTGACAAAGACTGGACTTGAGCAGTCAAATTTATTGCGTTGGAAGTAACAGTCTAAGTTTATTCAGAACATCCTCCTAACGACCGGTCCCCAACGGCATTAGCCTATAGGCTGAGTCAGCTAGCCGTTGGGGACCGGGCTTAGGAGGATGATTCAGAAGTACTTGAGTTTTTCACACACCTGATGAGTCCATGGAGGCCTCGTACCCCGTCTCCACCACGGTAACGGGCGCGATGGTGGGGAGGGGGGTCCGCCGGGGCGACAAAGGGTGGAATGCAGAGATGGGAGACCGCCGCATGGTGGCGCCCTCCTCCGTGTCCGTGTCGTCTCTGCCGTCAGACGCTAGATGGACGCACAAATTAAAAAAAAATTAATAACTTTTACTTTAACTTTACTCAGGTTGTGACAAATACAATCTTTATATTTATCATATTCCAACTTATCTATTCTCTGATCTATTTGTTGCATGGATGTATCATTATGAGTTCTTAATGCTTCTTAAAGAAATCTTAAACGAACTATTGAGTAATGCTAGTGACTCCTTTGCTATTGGTTTGTCAGTTAAAAAACAGCTAGCGTTAAACTGAACTGTAAGTGATAGAAAACAAGAATTTTGCCAAAAAGCAATAGCAACTGGATATTATTTTGGAAACGTTTCAGTTTACATCCGCTACCTTTCGTCATCTGAAACGTCTGACAGTTTCCAAAATGATATCCAGTTGCTTGAGCCTTTTTTCAACCTCCTTGGCGTGTTTTATTACCTGGATGTCTAACCTTCATCGACGTAAGAATTGACTGACTTAACGTGAATAATTACAAAATGCCTCCCATATATAAAATGGAGAATGAGATTGCTTTGACATGAAACAGTGAAGTGACTTGTCCCGGCCCGTCTTACCGAGCTCAACAATCAGTTCCGCACTACAGACGGCCGCGCCTGCGCAGTTCGTGGCCTTGCAGACGTACTCTGCGTCATCGTCGTCATCCACTTTGAGGACGAGCAGTGCGCATGTGCCGTCCGCGTCATGGATGGTGACGTACTTGCTGCTGTTGGCGGAGATTGGTTGGCCGTTCTTGTACCACGTGACCTGCAAACGTTATAAGATTTCGTAGCACAGTCATGATCTTTAATTGTACACTTGACGTGAATAAAAGTGTTGCGGCTACATTTTTAATTAGCACAAAACAGAGAATAGGAACAAATATGATTATGGCGCGTTTTAAGAAATGTTAGTGTCTAGCGCTTCTAGAACTCTTATCTTATACCACGAAAGTAAGTAAACATCTCTGGCGGACGAGTCCAAGTTCTGACCTGAGGAGGGGGTTTCCCGGTGACCTTGCACCTGAACTTGGCCCTGCCGCCTTCCCGCGCCTCCGTGTCCGTGATCTTCCTCTCAAACCTGGGCACAGCGTTAGACACAACACTTATGTCAGCAAAACCTTACTACCACAACCGCACACTTCTGTTAACTGCACTGAATTCCAAAAGCCCGTGGTGGTGCAGTCCAGCTTGATAACTTCGTTTTGTTGCACCATCCGGATAATTGCACGAAATACGCTGGCAGATCTTGATGTAGCATCACGTTTGTCTGTTATTTGTGCACAGCTGTTGCTGATGATGAGCAGATAATGAGCTAGGTCAATGAGCTGTAAAGATGACAGTGAACTTTGCAACGATTGTTTCCACATGCTATATAATACGGCAAAACCTTGCGGAGCATCTTCCCTTTATATGTTATCTGGTACGTCTTTTTGCCATTCAATAGTTGCAGCAGATTGCACCAAGAAGCTTTTATCGATGATGAAAGCTCCTTGATTGTACACAACAGAGTCCTCACCTGGGCAGCTTGGCGTCCACCGGGTCTATCTCCTGCGCGGAGAGAGAAGCGGCCTGCATGCGGCTCAGCACGCGCGTGATGTCCGTGTCAAACGCGTTCGGCATCGTGGAACCTGATGGAAACAAACAATAAGTAAACAAAATGGAACTCCATACAACTTGCAATAGGCTTTGTAAACAAACAAAAAGTAACAACAAGTAAAGAAAATGGAACTCACAAGTCTTGCACTCACAATTTTCTATCAATACAGTTGCATGTCTGTCGAAAATCACAAGGGGGTGACAATACTAAGTGCACAGACAAATACAAATGTCCCTGAATCGGTGAAACGAAGTGGTTTCTGTTTTTGAAGTCTTATCAACTTTGTAACATCGTTTCTCAACCCGCAATGTCTAAGAAAACTCGGTTCACCTTGAGGTTTGACCTTCAGCCGACCCGACGTCTTAGCCTTGCCAGCCTCGTTCTTAGCCACGCAGGCAAACTCTCCCTCATCCTCTCTCGTTACCATGGGAACCACCAATGAGCAGCCGCCGTGCGAGTCTCTCTCCATGACGTACTTCCGGGCGTGCGTGACGTCACGTCCGTCCTTGCGCCAGGAGACGGCGGGGTCCGGGAGGCCCGACACCGTGCAGCGGAAGCGCGCCTCTCGGCCCTCCTCGGCTTCCTGGTCCGACAAGTTCCGCTCGAACAGCGGCGCCTCCTGCTCCTGGGCATCCTGGAAAGGACGGGTTTATATTAAACAAGAGCTATCTACCAGTAAAAAATCACGACCATAACATGTTCAGAACTCGAGATAGCAAACCCAAAAGTTCCGCTGCATTACCATAACAACACTATAAGGGGCCCAAAATATAATCGTTTCAACAAGATGTCATCAAGACCTATCCACGTATCAAATATCAAGACAATCCATCTTTCTGGAGTTATGCTGGTCAACTTCATACACACACACACAACGCACACACACACAAACGCTACCGAAAACATAACTTTCTAGAGAAGGTAAGAATTTTACTTCACATTGGGCTAGATATGCGTTACAACTAAGTCGATGCTATTAAAACATATCAAACTTCCTGGCACGTTTGACCAATTGCTGACGTCACGTATCCACAAGATCGAACGTTAATAAGATCACGTGTTAAGTTCTGGATTGATTGGAAGTAAGTTTAGCATTGTGCTAATTATTAAACCGTTACAGAAATACGAATCTGCTAGCGACTTTGGTGGACCCTTAGAGATTGGGCCGGATAGAAAAGAAAGGAAACCGAAAAGAAAACGCTTAATGTTGAATTGTTTCGTTCTTCTTCTAAAAGATGAACTAAATCACCTCTGTCACTTGACTTACTGATAATGTGACGTCATTAGTGAGTCAAAGTTTTCTCTCACCTGTCTCCTCAGCAGTGGATGCCCCCTGGTGATGATCTTGCGCAGCACACCGAACGGCGTTTTCTTCACTTCCGTTTCCGGTTTGTCGGTGACGTCACCAAAGGTTCGGAACGCCGAACGGGGCGACTCTGACGTCATGACAGGAGGTGGGTCTGCGCATGCGTGGGGTACAATAATGAATTACTTTATTGACAGACTGGTACTTGAATATACAAAAATATCATTTCAGTCGAACACAAGTTAATTTCAGGCAATACAAAAATGTCATTGCCGAATGGAAACACATTCATAAATGATATAGAATCTGAAGATATGATAAGATATATCAAAATTGATTGTTGCATAAATACACGTTTCAGTTCTTGACATGTATTGTCTTCTACATGCAGAATATAATACATTGTATCGACCTTCTATTTGTATATATTATGTACTATGTAATGCAGTTATACTTTGGGGGCATAACATACTGTGTAAGTGTGGATGTTATGTATCGTATTTATGAAATAAAGCTAGAGGAATACTTCTACAAGTAACAAATACCCAGGAATAAAAGCAGTGCCCAAAGGGTGTGCTATTGTATACGGATATCAGTTATGCAGTTCCCACGTCGCTATTGCCTACTGCTGTGTTTCTACACAGCTACATCAGGTAATGAGGACTACCCTGTCAATCATCCCACCCGCCGTCGGTACTTCACACAGTAATGAACAATCAGGAGTTCTTACAACAAGCTGCGCATCTGCAAGCAGATGTTGGGAGGAAGACGGCAAAGATTTCTAGCACCTCTCTGTTTTCTTTGTCATAAGTTGGAGGTAGAATGTTACGATCTTTCCTCCCAACATCTGCTTGGAGATAAAAAAAACTACGCATAGTAGCAAGACAATGAAATATGGGATACGACCAACCAAGAAAACGTCAAAACTCAAGACGTCTTAACTCCGTTCCAAGGTCCTGAGACATGTCTTCCCGACTCCTTATACCTACCTTGACGCCAGGTGAGGTAAGACGACCTGACCACACACGTGAAACCATGTTGCAACACAAAAACACTCTCACAAGTTAAACCAACTGAAGTGTGGGTAAACAAACCCCCACACTAACAAGTTAGCCTCGACTCCAGGCTTCTGCCAGGCCACATGGTTGTGCCGTTTGTTATTGTTGTGTGCGTTCTTTTTCTGATTGTCTGTTTGACGTGTTCTGATTTCTTCAGTTTTTATTAGTCTCTTTTAGATTCCACAGGTCGCTATTAAAAAACGTAAAAGTTGGTTGAACAGACTGAATAATGTGACCGTGAAGGAACAATTTTCCGTGGGTTGCAAATGGTTCTAACTTATAACTCTATGGCCAGCGAATTCTTCTGGCATATCATTTTCAGTCTATTAGGTCTATTTTTCCAACAACCAATTGAGAGTGTACTTTTACAGCACGTTTCTTTTCCAAGACGTACCCTTAAAAATACGATAGCAGTAAGAAACAGCACAGAAAATACTCATGAGAAGAAGAGCCGAGAAAAGTCTGAGAAAGAATACATCAGAGAACCTTAGAAGACACTGAAGCCTGAAGAAAGATTCCCTGGTTGCTACAACGGAGGATTGGAGGAAAAGGAGAGCCAAGTTTTTGGGGGTGATCTAGACCGAGTGATTTGGTGAATTACCAAAACAACGGTTGTATGAAAACAAAGCCTTTTCCGCAGGCTGGTACCGAGGCTCTACTGTAGTGTAGAACGCAGTAAGTGTGCGTACAGACTGTACAAGGTTCAAGTGGGTCATTTCTGGTCACCTCAGCGCGAAAACAAACCGTCTCCCGGCTGGGGTGGAGAGGGAAGGGGGTGTACTGATAACGTCGTGGAAAAATACACAGGTATGATGTCTGAAGGCGTGTCTGTGTGATAACGGTTGTGAGAACTGTGTATGCGGGCGGCGGCGTCAGGTGTTCTGACGTCGGGACGTCACGACGTTCACGGCACGGCGGCGTACAGGTGTGAAAGAACGACAGGTGGACAAACATGGCTGAAGGGTGCTTGACCTTGGTACACTCAGAGGTCATTCTTGAGTGGGTAGGTAAACACACGGTTTTTTTTTACAAAGGGTGGCAGGCGACTTTTCTCGTTCACTCTCCGTCTCTTTTTTTTCCCTTCGTTGTTCCTTGCCTGATTTTCACAGTCGAATGGACAGGAATATGTCATCGAAATACTCATAAGTTGATACGTTTTATATTTGTCTTCGACCTCCGCTCTATAAAAAGGACTGGCAATCCTTTTACGGCTTGTAAACATCATAAACACTCAGCTTGTTTCCATTCAAACACTTTTCCATCAAGTAATTTTAATACAGCCTGCAACAAGCACACCGGAGGCCAAACACTTAGCAATTGTTTTGCTAGATGCGCCGAAGATTTAATACTAAAAAAAAAGAAGAAAATATGCATGTTGCTGTGGCATGGCACATTTGTTACCATCACAAGCGCTCTTGTAACAGTTGATAAATAAAAATTTGGGACAATTTTCAACCGGGAAGTAAGACAATATACCAAATAAACCAAATCCTGAAATATGCCATTGTTTTGACAGCAGACCCACAAAATATGTGTAAGGATTGTGCGCTGTGTTAGATGTAATAGGCCTTTTAAAGATCACGTAATCTGTATCTCTGTTATATACGTTGTCTGACCCTTACCTCTTCCCTCATGACCTCAATGAAAAGTTGCCTACAGGCCGATTTGACCTACTAATGAATGAAGAAAGCTCAAACAAGACCACAACTTGACAAAAGATACAAAAAACGGACCTTATTCTGCAGTGCCAAGGTCACCCAACAGGAGGCCCAAAGTCAACATGTAGCACCCGGTGTTCCTAGCACCCACATACCAAATATCATTACAATCCACTTAGATGTTACCAAGATATAACCCCAAACAATACCTCCACTATCACGGAGGTAATAGACCGTTGCCAGAACAGCACGGAGTTTAAACCCTCCCGTGTTGACCTGCGCTGTTGTGTACGTGACTCTGGTTGTTTACACAGTCTGGCTGCGATCTTCACACGCTCTTGTTGACAAACAAATATTGGCGTACACAATTCGATCGCCATTTCCAGGAATTCCAGTCTTACGGCTATTTTCGATCCTCGCACGTTTCAAGCATTTAAAATGTTATTTTTTTGCTGATTCTGAAGTTACAATTATCTTTATACAGCTTAGTGACAGGACGGTTCCTTCACATATGTTTTGCCTCAGAGTCAAATTCCTGAAAAAATGTTTATTTGCAGCTTTTTGTCTAATTTCTCGATCTGTTCAGGAAAGTGATGAGCATATTTGGACTTATTTGTTGAGTTGCAACAGACACATGTGAGTTATATTTCTGCATCTACAGTAGCTGATATGACAGAGGGTGATCTCGTTATACATGTATCTATGCTTTTTTTTCGGAAAGGGTCTCGCGGGCAACACACTCGAATGTCGTCCCTTTACATCGGCTTATATTGCAATTGGACTACTCGACAAAGCAATGTCTCAGAAATTGTAGTAAAATGGTGATGATCTCTTGTTGCTGCTTGTCCTCTAGATTTATCTCAACAAAAGGACATTTTTCTTTTACATTCCAACCCGACTCTGTTGTGGTGCTGATTGGTCGCAAAGTGAAAGCACACTTTTCGGACGTTCTGAATCCATTTATAAATATGACATTTCTAAACTCATCAGACACAGGAACTGGTCTTTACGGTGTTGTTCCGGGGGAACATTTGGCGTCCTTTCTCGTCAACTTTTCTGCCCTGGAATTCCCGGGAAAATGTTTGTCTCCCTGTTCGGTATTTTAACTACGTCATAACGTGACGTCATCAGGAAATGAGAAGCGGAACCCACTTGAGTGACAGGTCTGAGTGACACAGCTGCGGGAATGTCTGAGAAGCAGCGTGTACCCAAGAGTCAAGAACGTTCGTCTTAGATGCAATTTTGACCTGTAAATCATGAACTATGACCTTTGACATGAACTCAAGGTGCTGTCAAAGACACTGCCAAAACTGACCTTG
This sequence comes from Branchiostoma floridae, assembly GCF_000003815.2. Classification (NCBI taxonomy): domain Eukaryota; kingdom Metazoa; phylum Chordata; class Leptocardii; order Amphioxiformes; family Branchiostomatidae; genus Branchiostoma; species Branchiostoma floridae. Next base: position 17,272,295 of record NC_049996.1, on the reverse strand, counting down.
ATTAATCAATACAAGGTTCGATCGTACCGCAGACTGCTGGTCTTGACTTTGGTGAGTGACCTCTGCCCTTTCACCGCATGGCTGACCTAGGTTACCTTTAAGCTATATTGACATTCACCTGTTGACCTTGGCGTCATTTTCTACTGAAGTTCACCTTCTAACACTGCGGTCACCTGATGTTGAATTTCCCTTTCAACGCTCATGTTGACCATCACTCTCTAACCCTTGTCTGATTAATATTTTTGCCCCATGACCCTGAGTGACCTTACCTTTGACCTGCAGGATGACCTGCGTGGTTTCCCGCCCGCTGGGGTTGGAGGCCTTACCTTTGACCTGCAGGATGACCTGTGTTATTTCCCGCCCGCTGGGGTTGGTGAGCTTACCTTTGACCTTTAGGGTGACCTGTGTGGTTTCCCGCCCGCTGGGGTTGGTGGCCACACACAGATACTCCCCCGCGTCACGCGGCTCCACTCTGCGCAGTCTCAGACAGCACACATGGTCACGTGACAGCACACGGTACTTCCTGCAGGAGGAAGGTCAAAGTGGCAACATTAAAGTTACAGGAGAATTTGAAAATGTTTAAACATGAAATATGATCTGTGTTGGTAAGATTTGCTGTATTCGGAACAGCATTTCCTTGTAAGAGGAGTGAAGCATGCTGTGTGCACCAGGGTTCACCGCCCTCGAGCAGAGACGGGGGGCGACACAGGTTATCTCGCACTTACGACCCGTTGCTGCAGTCACGTGGCTTAACGTCCCGCTGCACTGCAGTTATGTGTGTACAGAACTTGGTGCCCATATTATTTGCCAATCTGGTGAGCCGAAATCTGATGACATGAGATGGTCCACTAAAGACGTTTTCGTGACGTCTCCTCAAGAATATTTCAGATACCACCAGGACTAACTAAAGATTACAGTAACATGTGGTAGAAAACTACAGGTGTTCTGACAACTCACCTGTCCGTGTGTAGTTTCTGCAGGTGCCGGTGCCAGGATACGTGCGGTTTGGGCACACCTGTCCGTGTGTAGTTAGTGTGCTCACCTGTCCGTGTGTAGTTAGTGTGAGGTAACAGGTGTGTTCTTACCTGTCCGTGTGTAGTTTCTGCAGGTGCCGGTGCCAGGACACGTGCGGTTTGGGCACACCTGTCACCAGTACCGTGATGGACCCCGTCCGGCCCAGGTACGCCTCACAACTCTCCACAACAACGCTGGGGGTGGAGCTGTGCGGAGAAAATATGACTCAGTTATTTCGTTATCAACCCAGAATAGAGCTGTTAAAAATAGTTATTTTTCCCGAAAATTATACTTCTCATATTTTATCTTTACTTTATCTTGTCTATCGTCAAGAAGAAATCGTTGCCATCGTTATACCGGCTGTACAGATACAGAAGCTGGTGTGTTACACCGAAGGGCATTTAGACTGGATATACAGAGACAGACATTGAATGTACATCATTGAGAACAAAAAGTTAATTTTCATGTCGTGTTCGTTCGTTCGCTTTTGTACCTTTCAACGCCTCTATGTCTCTATTCAGCCCTCCGTTTCCAATTCTCTCAATCTTGTCTTCGCTCCGTTTGCATTATAGTTATTTCAGATACTTAAGCAAACAGATTTGAAAGAAGTATTATGTTTTGAAGGAATTGGCCAATGGTAAAGTTGAGGCAAAGGACTCATTAGAACCCCTATATAGAATGTAGCCCCTCTCGTCTACAGCAGTACAATGACTGGTTCCCGCACACACGCGCAGATGTTAGTTCTAACTCGAGAGGCTCCAGTGTGCCGTCTGAAGTGGTTTTTATGTGAGTTTAATTGGCGCGACGCGCCGGGCCACGTGTGGGGTTACGGGGGTTCAGATGCAGGCAATTTTAGCTGAAACCATCTTCTGTTTCTTTACGCCTGCAATGAGGTTCTCAACGAAGTGCTGTAGTTGTTCTGTTGTTCGCAGCTGTATCTAACGGTCATAACTAACCTTTGCACGTCTACCTGTTAACGTGTTAGGATGCCCTTACTGTCATAATATACTTCGCGGTAACGAGCTTTTCTCTACAATACAATTAAAAAAAAAAAGAAACGGATTTTAGTTCCCGATGATGGCAACCAGTTTTCCCCTCCCCAGCGCTACTGTAGAAAACCAGGCCCAGGTTCCCGCAGGTTTACAGCGCGGGTAAGGAGGTAATAACGCCGTGTTTGTGTGTCTGGGACCGCCGGTCTGTTACCATGACCCAGTTCCTCACATCTCCTAGTCTGTACCAGACTCCATAGGCAGCTAGAAAAAACGTAGAAATGGAACAAATAGAGGTCCTGGAGTAAGTCGGCCAGAGGAATGCAGCCGCGACAGCGCGCTACCTGTTCCCTAGTCGGCTGTACTTCTCTGCCCGGCTTACTCGTCTATTTGTTCCATTTCTAGTTATTTCCAGCGACTTATGGAGTCTGGTAGAGACTACACATCTCTGGCGATCGGATAAAATGGAGTCTCCAAGTAGATATATATTAGAATCCTGTGCTGTCTCCGGGTGTCTTATTTGTATTTTTGCAACATTTAGCACGCCCCCGTCTTTAGGAAGGGACGTCAAACCTAGGTCCCGTGTTCGAGGAGGTGCCTCAAGGACGTTATGTTAGGGGACGCCCCCCCCCCCCCCGTAAAACATACCCTGCTACTGAAAAAGCATGGAAACTTGATGACCTATGTGGAAACTAGGCACTGGATGAACGTACCGCTCCTAGCGGGAGACTAGTCGAAAGAAAACGCGCACCGTCAGAGGGAGCCGACTCTGAACACCATAAAAACCGTAAAATAGCCACAAAATAACTCCGGCAGGGTGATCTGGTCAGACATTACACTAAACCGTCCTGCGGTGGGAGTTAAGAGACGGGGAGAGTCGCTAAGTTCAGGGAGGAGCCAAAAAAAGGCGTTGTCAACGAGATCGTTTGTTTTTAACTTTGTATGCAAACTTTCGATTCGGATATCTAGTACTTGAAAAGTGGAGAATCACATGTAGCTAAACGAAGATATTACTGAAATGCAACAAAAACAAGATCAGTTAAGCTATCTACATGTACATACCAAAACTGTTGACAATGAGTCAACCCATCCTTGAGTTGTTTTCTCTACAGTTAAAAAAACGATACCACTTACTCTCCCTTCCAAGAGACGTGTACCGACTTAATATGATGTCCATAGCATGTACAGAACACAAACCTGCTGCAGTACCTCAGAAACACGACAGGAGGTCCATTATCGACTTGACCTTCGTTTTCCCGATCCCTACCCACCTGACAAAATGGCATGCGAATCTAGCCACAGTTTCTCAAAGGATGCCGTCCACAGACAGACAAGCAGACACACAGACAGACAGACAGACAGACAGACAGACAGAAACACAGACAGACAGACATCTACCAAAACAGAACCTTCTCCGCTAAGGTAACGATGAGTTCAGTCACAGAATGTGAAACTACAGTTCCACTGCGTTCATTAACGACTTACGACGTACCTACGCATGGTTATAACGGGGCACACCAGCACCAACCTTCATGGTTTATTTGTTTTTCAATTTTCATTAATTGTCATTTAATGATTCATCCCAGTTTAGGCAGTTCGACAGTGTTTCAGCCGCGACAGCTTGTACCATAATCACCCCAACTGCGGTTTACGTACAACGACGTCATTCCGTTGATACATTATACCCGGAGGACATGTTTTAGATCTTCCAAAAGTCGCAGTGCTTTGTTCCTGCGAATGCTGCGCGTCTATGGCCGGCTACATGCCTGTATTCATGTATGTGTGACCGCCGCGGGCTTTTAGATGGCGTGTTTGGCCGTGAAGCTGATAGGATTTAACTTAAACACATCCAGACTGGTCAAACACACGGACCCTACACTACAACATGGACCGGGATCCTCAGGGGGTGGGTAAACACCAGAAACAGGCACAAATTGGAGAAAATAGCTTCACAGCGACCAGGAAGGATCCGACTGATATCGTAGGCCAGATTCCATCGCCAACTATACACCATATCCCTGCTACATTGTGCCAAATGGTAAAATATCAACCCAAACATCAGTGAAGTCTGACAGAGCTAGTCCAACACAGAGCGTACTGCTCTATAGATGTACGTAGTCTAAACGGCCTGCCCACTTTTGTCTTAACAAGAAGGCCACGAAGAAGCTTTTATCTCCTTTTTCCGTTACGACAAGTATTCCCCAGCAAATTGGCTTCGTTCTTTAGACAGTCCTATAAAATGCAGCTGTACTGTGACATGAAAAGGTTCTTGTAGATAAAGAGATGGCTTTGATGGTTGGCTCTGTCATGTTTAAGATGTAACGCCGCTGAAAATCCTACCACAAACATTTATCGTGCAATAATTTGGTCGTGCTTTATATATAACGTGTAACGGTAGTCATCACTATGTGCGTACACATTCACACACAGGAACCGTCGTGTCAGAAATGTGGCGGGAATGGACAACATGACTTAAGACTGGTGTAAGATGGAGAGATGACATTCCTTACCTTCCACCGCTGTCTTCAAGACGATCCTCCGCACCAAGAACTGGAAGAGAAAGGGGAGAAGCGTCAGAGGGGACGATCCGTTAACAACGGTGGACGGGGGTTGCGATGGTTTGGCGTTGAGGTTGGGGGCAACTTGTTACATCTGTTTTGTCTGATTGATATTTTATGGCGCTGGTCGTTGACGTAAAAAAAAAACTTTGAAGGACTGTTTTGGCTTTCAGATTGTTTTTTTTTCGTTAGAAATGTTAACTCGGGAATTATTGCGGGAAAATGAAAGTCAAACGTCACTTTCTTTTTCTACGCGAATGGTTCTGAGACGAAGGAAGCTGTCCTGTCTGATTTATAGTGAACTACAATATCTGACAGCTTTACGGTAGTCCAAGGCCTTCTCTGACATTGATATAACTGTAGTTTTATTGCTGTGTTCCTCCATATCTAGTTATAAACTGTGGATAAGTGAATGCATTAAACTTTTCTCACTGTCTCAATTCAAACATACCGCTGTCTCATCATGTATCTTAGACAATGTGGCTCCGTTACGATCCATGTCTGTGGTCAAGCCCACTGGGTTCAACCTTCTCTTCACGGTATGTATGTTGGGTTCTTTTTATGTCTATTCTGAGACGATCGTTCAAGATCAAAACATGTACAAGAAAAATAACATGTACAGTGTTAAAAAAGACCCGTAATTCACTCAGAGGCGTAGTTCCAATCCTTTAAATTGTTTTTGTAAAGTAAACAAATTTGTATGCGTTTTGCGTGGTATTTCCCTCGTGTGTACTCGACTGGATGACAGTAGTAGAAGTACTAGTACACAAGAAAATGTCCGTCTGTATGAAAATATTTGCTGTTTTGTCCCCCCACCCTCTCCCCTAACCGTGTGGATCTCCCCGTGCCCCCCTAAGCCAATATTGGCGGGGAATTTTCGCGGGTGGGTGCGGGGCAAACTGCGCGGTCCCGGGACAGACATGCCCGGCCGTGCCGCTGGGAAGGTAAACTTCGCACCGAGATGCCGCGGGCATAAACCGTTCTCAAACATAACGGCGGGTTGGGGTTGTCTCCATAGGACTGACTACGGTGAAGAATACTGAAATTTAGGGTTGTCTCCGCCGGACTAGTTAAACTTAAGCCCGACGAAAAACACTAAAATCTAGAAAAATTAAAAAGTAAACTTTGCACCGACCTGCCAAGGGCACCGTACTCAAACATAACGGAGGGTTGGGTTGTCACGGTGAAAAATACTGAAATTTAGGGTTGTCTCCGCCGGGGTAGCTAAGCTCGATGAAAAATGCTAAAATCTAGCAAAATATGCCAAGGAAAATGAATTTCCGAAACACCTTTAAAGTTAGTAAATTTTGGGGGTCACTGAAGCTGCTGTGCGTTGGCCGAGCGAGTTGACCGAGCGAGTTGACCGAGCGCTCAACGAATTTCATCAATCTTTTTACGCTTTGTGTGTTTTGTCGTTTTTATGATATTATTAAGTCAAAGTCAATCGTCAAGTCAAGCGCAACACAAATTCAATTTATACCGCAGTGAATGAGGAAGATTCGGCAAACGTTAATCAATAATAAGATGTTCAAAATATATGTCCTACGTTAAACTACAAAACTTGTATTTTGTATTTCAGACCTAAGGCAGTTTTTGATTGAAACTCATCGCTGTACATGTTTCAAGCGCAAAACTCCTGTTTTATTTCTTTCACTCTCAACGGTCCAGTTTACGGGTAAACAAAAATAGCAAGAACCCAAACCAATCCTCACCTTCTCAGGGGATGATTACTAAACAAAATCAACCATTTCCTCTACCTCGCACTCATTTAAACTGCCTGTTTTATGTTACAAAACGCGAAAAAGGTGGCCAAAATAAAAAACACAGAAGTTGACAACCTACCTCTCCTCCCCTCCAAACTTTCCCCACCGCTGCAAAAATCCTTCAACGAAAATTCCTGAAAAGTCTCCAAGACGAGGTCTGCACAGACGTGTTCTAGTACAGTAACCTCTTCTCTCACACTGCGCATGCACAGATGTGACGTGTACTTGACAATGACCTCTGACCTGACCTATACTGGGTCAAGTCCACGCACGCGTCACGGTTTGACCTCTGGGGTTGACCTAAGCATCTCCGTGCGACTATCTGTCCCACATGCAATGAAATGAAATGCTTACAATAGAATAACGCAATACCCATCTGTGTGTGTATAGTTGTAACTTACAACTATACACACACAGATGGGTATTGACTTGTAACGTTATATTGTCTGAAGGCGCAGAGACTTTGAATATCATTATGAGATATTTCATCTAAGGTGTGAATCCTGAAGCCAAACAGTTGAATATATGATCATATATGTACCGCCAACAGACGAGAAATGAAGTTACTATTCGTCAGTGCTGTGAAAGATGAACTTTGAAGAGTTTGACTAAATTGTTTTGTTCAGTGAATTAACAGGGACAAAACGAAATTATATTACGGTTTGACAATTTTACTGAGACTATAGATAAAACAAATAAATACGATCAATGGGTGAACCGCAAGGTTCACTTCATACAATGTCCGCAAGGAGCGCTGCTCTGGGGTGAGTTTTGGCGGGAAAAGTTCAAGTCAAGCGTGCATGATATGTACTGCAAGGTATAACTTTTAAGGAGAACAAAATCACAGACAAAAACATAAAAAACACACGATATTCAGGTAAAAAATGATGTGTATTTTACAAGCCGTGCTGCATTCACACCAAGGGAATCACAACCACCAAAAACTTATGTCTGTACAAGTGTCTGAAAAAGTTATCATTTTGTGATTTTGATAACCGTTTACTTTTGAGCAGGAAAGTTAACCTTTATATTGGGTTACATTTTCAAGGAACACACAAGATGCTCCTCCCTTATTGTTCAGATGACTTCCTCTACTTTCATAATTAAAAGTTGGAAATTGAACATTATTATTATCAATTGTCTTTATTTTTATATATTCAAATATCTTTATAAGTTCCACATAACCTACCTCCTCAAAAGCATTTGATAACAGCTTGAATCGAAAGATTTTACTACTTTCCTGGCTGGAATGCTTTTAGAAACAATTTGTGCATATTCTATAATCTTGGTACATGTAACACCAATTTAAATGGACCAGTTACTTGTACATGGTTGTAAAAGTATGGACATGGTATCGTGCATTTCCCACGATGCAACAGTTCTAATAATCCTTAGGCATTTGCAGGAAAGTCTTGTGCAGTTTTCTCTCTCACCAAGGAGGTTATCTGTCCATAACCTCCTGCTTGCACATTAGGCAAGTCAGTCACAAGGCAAGCTGGAACTCTTGCTAGCCTAACCCTCTATCAATTAGCACATTTACAGTAGTTAGTAGACTTGTATCATTAACTGCATCCATCCGTTCATGAACTAAGCATCGTAGAATCGTAGCGCATTCCGTAACAAAACAAAACATTCCGTTTCCTCACGGCAGTCCAAGCATTGCCCATGCGACCGGGTATCCCAGCATGCAGCAGTTTGTTTACTTGCTACCTGGCAACTCCACCAGCAGTTCCGCCCGACACGTGACCTTCCCTGCCTCGTTCTCGGCGCGACACTCGTACTCCGCATCGTCCTCCTCCGTTGCCCTGACAACCAGGAGTGTGCAGCCTCCGTCGGGCATCCGCTGCATCTGGTAATCCTTGTTGCTATGGATACGCTCGCCGTCGCGGAACCACGTGACCTTGGGTTCCGGCACGCCGGCGACCTTGCAAACAAACATGGCCGATTCGCCCTCCACCACCTGAAGGTCGCCGATCTTCTTAAGGAATCTCGGCTCCTCCTTGGGTTTGTCTTCCGCCTGCTCCTCCTTGGCCAGCTGGTCCTTGACCTTGGAGAGGAAGCCGCCGGCGCCCTTGGAGCGCTTCCCACCGAGCGAAGCGAGCCGTCCGAGAGACGCCAGGCGGCTCATGGCGCGGACCGCGTTCCCGGTTTTCTGTGGGAACGATAGGATATTTTAGATTGTTACTTTTAATGATAGTTTTAGCTTCTTCGGTTATTGATGTATAATGTTAATTGTCTATATGTTATGTGTAAGTCACAACACCAGCAACGGCTACCTGTGACCCACGTGTATTGTAATTCTTACAATCTCAATAAATCAAATCATATAGAATCAAATGGGAGGAGGATGGTCAGGTGTACTCGGAGACTGCATTACGAAGCTCTGTTTAACTTGCAGCATCATTTCATGCACATTAGGGTTTTATAGCATCTTTATAGGTATAGAATTGTTGATTATGATTATTGTGGTAAAAACTTATGATAAAATTGAGCTTTTTCATTCATTTCAATGTCATGCAGTTTAGATCTTAAAGTTGATTTGTTTATTTCATGGCAGACAGTTTTGTTTGGCTGGTGTTAAAATTGCCTTGTTGTGGTTATATTGGCATAGATATCAGGACCTGGACTATGGAGGCCCTAGAAACTGTTAGTCTGGCATCCAGGATATAGGATTGTCTGAAGTCTGTAACAACCACAGATTCCTCATGCAGAAAACTTAATAGAAATCTCTCTGAGACGTCTCACCTGCCAGCGTTTCCTTGCCATGTACTTCTTGAGGTTGTTCTTGGAGAGTTTGGTGTTGCTGGCAGCCTCCTGATGCAGCCAGGGGTGGGACATGCACTGGGCAGCTGTCAGGCGGCTTCTGTAGCAACATAAGGACAGAATGAACAACTAGATATTATGTTCCTACAATGACAAGATTGTAACTTTGTTGCAAGTAACAAATGGCAAATAGCGAAAGACTCTATGTAAGCAGCATGTGTACATTTCACAAGGTACTCCTTGCCAGGGAGCCGTCTTCATTGTACAGTAGACTACATTTGGTATCGGACCAGCATAGTTATCACACGAGACATGCGACACGGAAAAACTTAAGAACTGAAAAACCAAAAACAAACAGCCTGAAAAAATCCTTCACATATAGAGCAGCAACAGATTGGAACAAACTATCACATGAGCTGCAAACTGCGAACACATCCAGGATTTTCAGACGGCAGCTGGTGAAACATATGCGAGACTTAGATAAAGACACATGAGGGGCTTGATGATTGATGATTATTGGATAAGGCACATGTGTTTTGTTTAATAATTTTTTATTGACATGTTGTATGTGTGTATGTTGCAAACTGTATGTGTTTTATGTGTATTACTCCTGGAAGATTAGTTGCTGCATTGTTATGTTAACAACTAAAGGAGTGAATGAACAATAAACAATAAACAATAGAAAAACAGTAATAAAAGCTTTGTGAAGAAAGTCTTGATTTGTGAGAATAAAGAGAGATTAAAGGCTGCTTCTCTAAGTTTACTTAGGATTTTATTTCTGATGATAAAAGTGTTCAAAAGATGGAATTTCCCATTTCTTTGAAATGCAGCATTGATTTCAACTTAAAATCAATTAGGCAATTAATGATTGCTTTTCCATCTCCACTCAGTCACTTACACGCACTCTCTGTCCAATAGCTTGATGCAATCAGATAGTTCAAGTCCTCATAATGAGGGTTAGCTCCATCTTTAGTACTCTTTTCTACAATAACTTCAACAGTTTTTGCTATCAAGCCTTGACATCAAGTAGATCCCTCCTCTGGCACAACAGCCCCCCTTCTTCAATCAAACTCCCTTAACTTCTTAAGTCAGGCTCCAAGACTCACCCCTGGTCCTTAAGGAGGAGTTTCTCGATGAAGTTCTTGGCGTCTCCTGAGATGGAGTCGAAGGCCTCGTCTTCAAAGTCCCAGACTCCTTCAGTCACGTTGTTCAGCGTCTCGGCTTCGTCTTCACCCATGAACGGGGACAAACCACTCAGCCTGCGGGGGGAACAGCACTTATATTTTACTTCTACTTTTTATACTTTACTATATTTTACTACTAGAAAAGCATCTCATGCTATACCTTAGTGAAGGATGACAAAAGAAAAAAAAAATCAATGGCATCAAATGATTCATTCATTCATATTCATTCATAGTGGGTAGAGTGTATGCCTGGCATTCCTTTGATCCCCGGCCTAGTCATGCCAAAGACTTACACAATGGTGCATGCTGATTTCTCTGCTTAGCAGTCAGCATTTTGGAAAAAGTGTAGAAGTTGGACACACACCGCAATACTGGACTAGCCTTCTGATGCAGAGATTGCACAAGGTGTGTGGCCCAAGGGCTACTGAAATGGGGATGGGTGCCGTGATGTGCACCATCTGGCGCAGGAGGGACTTTAACTTCTTACTTTGTTAGCACAAACTATAACAAACAAGACAAACTTTGTATGCATAAAATCATACATGACAACATGAGCTTAGACCTGAGCATCTTGAAGTAATGGACTAAAAAGCTATTATTTTGATATCATTTGTGTCAGATGTCTTGCAGTTCAATGGGTTTGTAATATTAGTTTGTTGTTTGTTTGTTTGTTTGTTTGTTTATACGTACAGGACATAACAGATGACGCCAACGCTCCACATGTCAGTACCGTAGCCGATCTTGTCGTAGTTGATGACCTCAGGTGCGACAAACTCAGGTGTGCCAAACATCACCTGTAAGGAGAGAACAGGTGTGTTACAGTCAGGTGTGCCAAACATCACCTGTAACAGGTGCAACAAACTCAGGTGTGCCGAACATCACCTTTAAGGATAGAACAGGTGTGTTACAGTCAGGTGTGCCAAACATCACTTGTAACAGGTGCAACAAACTCAGGTGTGCCGAACATCACCTGTAAGGATAGAGCAAGTGTCAGGTGTCACATAACACTGTAACACCTAGAATAAAAACTGTGCTTCAACCAGCAAATGTGGGCTTTGTCGCTCAATTAAGAAAATATCCTGGTGAGAATTCTTGGTCTAAACGTATACATGTCAACAATCATGTAAAATCAATTCCCAAATTGTGCTTGTTCTTCATAAAGGCACCTGAAGACTTGAATGTCATTGTACATCCAAACCCAACCATGAATTTCCATCCACAACTTTGTAAACGGCGGGCACACTGTAATAGTCCAGGCGATTGCAAAATTGGTGCAAAAATTGCTCAAATTACGATAAAAGCACGAAACTTGGCACAATTGTTCTATACAACAATAGAAACAATTCCAGGGGTGGAGCCAAAAGAAACATGCTTTTACATAGCAACTGTTGCTAGGCAACTTTTTTTGCTTGGCAACGATTATCATTGTCTACATGTTTGCCAGATGACACCTTAATTTGTGGGCCAAATGACACAAAATTGGGTATCATGGTATTCAAGATACATTTCTTTAGACATTAGACTTTATTCTGTATTGTACATGTATTTGTAATCAACAAACAGACAAGTTGGCTAAGGTGTACCTTGTGAGTGCTGGAGAATGGCCCTGTCCTTAGTGCTGATCTGCAATCCTTTTGTAGCTCATTTGATTACAGTCAGTTCCACCAAAAGTTCGATTCTGCTTTATGAGTCTGATTCTTGGTCCCTAACCAAAACCCTGTGTAGAAAACTTGACGGGAATTACACCCGGCTCCTTCGTGCCACCTTGAATGTTGACTGGAAGAGTCATACCACCAACACACAACTCTACAATGGCCTGCCAAGGATTACCAGAGTCATCCGCGACCGGCGTTTGTCTCTTGCCGGTCACGTGATGTGTCACGACGAGATGGCTGTAAGGGTTCTTCTCTGGCAGCCTGACGACAAGCAAAGACGTGGTAGACCATCTCAGACCCTTAGGAGGTTGATCGAGGAGGACGTTGGTCTCCAAGGCAGAGACCTTATGTCTGTCATGTGCGACAGAGACATCTGGAGAGACTTCATAGTGTCACCTGATGATAATGGATGACTGAACTGAACTGAACACAGTTCCACCGCATTTACAACACAGACTTTCCTGTCATGATCGCCTTCTGTTGTAGTGATGTCCATTGTTTATTTCACGATGGTATTGTTAACGTTCCAACGTCTGTTTTCTTTCATTTTATTTTGGTAGTCAAATGACCGTTAAATTGCTGGTACGTGGTGTGAGGGTTTGTCGATCCACAAGGGTAGGCAATCAAAATAAGATATACGTATTTACAAGTAAAGGCTGTCCCTTAGCCTTTCTTTTATGCTGTAGGGGCATTGAGCTTTATCAACTGTATCCCCTTTTCAAATCAACTAACGAGCGGAGAAATTATATCTGGACCTCTATGAAAAGAAGCCGGCAGACTGATTTGACTTTTTGAATAAACACAAGCCAGAAAGGGAAAACAGTGCACATCCTGACCTGGAAATACGCCTTAACTTTATGATATTGCACCGACGACTGTATCAGGTAACAGATTTTATGTCATACGTGTGACGCCAAAACGCTCAATACGGGTGTTCCGGACCGGGCCATAACTTCCGTATCAGACCGGTTCGAAAGGCGTATCACACAGGCTCCATTCGAATAAATGTTTCCACTGGGCCAAGTGTGGCGCCATCGAATGTTCAAATACCCGATTCAGACGTTGGAACATTACTGTTGCAACACTTTTTGTTCGAGGGCACCAAATTTGTTCAACTTCTGGCGCATTTCGCATCAAAACATGGGTTTTCTTAGGTGGGTATGACATAAATAAGATACAACACGGTGTATTCCGCATTACCCTCGGTCCCAGCCCTCCCGCGGGTCGGATCGCCCTCGGGTGATCCGACTCGAGGTTGGGCTGGTACCTTGGGTGATGAGGAATACACCGTGTTGTATTCTATATCTCTCACCTTGAGTTCCTCTTGTGGGTTGTACCTCCGGGCCAGCCCGAAGTCGATGAGTTTGATCTCGTTCCCCGTCCGGTTCACACACAGGACGTTCTCCGGCTTCAGGTCAAGGTGCAGGACTCCCTGGTCATGCATGAACCTGGGGGGAGAAGAAAAACATTGTTTGATAAGTTAAATGTCTTTCATTATATAGTAGAGTAGATTCATCCCTCAAGCTACCGTGACATCTTGCACACTGCAGTCGTCCCTCAGAAAGACATCTGGAGCCGCATAGTTCAAGTTTTGAGCTTTTATTCAGCCTGTCGGCCAAACTAGTTTCGCTATGTACAGCTTCTTCAGTGGCTAGAGGCTAAATGACACAAGTACAGTGAAGTTTGCACTTATATACCTTTCCAGTGCATTCTGCCCTGGTACATTTTGCACCTTAGATCCTAGGGGCAGGTTGCCCTGACCTTAAGTGACCTATGACCTATGACTTCATCTATTGTTCTAGAACAATTACACATGTCATAAAAAGGTCTGTTTACACATTCGATAATCAAGAAGTAAGGGGTGCCCTGGTCCGTCTTTTTCCGAGATGTTGTCTTCCTTCAGCTGTTTATCTTGCTCTGGCGTGTAGCTCTGGCTTCTCAGCATCTTGCGGGCTTTGGACAACTTGTGGATGACGTCCCCTTTCTTCCCTTTCTCGCTGGTGTGGTGGGCAGTGATGGTAGTTTCGTGGCGCACTCGGTGGTAACTCAGTGTCTTCCTTGTGCTCGACTTGGCGGCGATGGTTTGGTCCAGCATGCGTCTTCGTAGAGGGCTTGTCTTGCTTCTCGGTGCTTTCTTGTGATGTACGGGATCATTCTGGGTCCGGAGTTCCAGATGATACTACAGCGAGGGTCCATCCGTTGAGAAGTATGCAGTATATAGTAGAGTAGATTCATCCCTCAAGCTACCGTGACATCTTGCACACTGCAGTCGTCCCTCAGAAAGACATCTGGAGCCGCATAGTTCAAGTTTTGAGCTTTTATTCAGCCTGTCGGCCAAACTAGTTTCGCTATGTACAGCTTCTTCAGTGGCTAGAGGCTAAATGACACAAGTACAGTGAAGTTTGCACTTATATACCTTTCCAGTGCATTCTGCCCTGGTACATTTTGCACCTTAGATCCTAGGGGCAGGTTGCCCTGACCTTAAGTGACCTATGACCTATGACTTCATCTATTGTTCTAGAACAATTACACATGTCATAAAAAGGTCTGTTTACACATTCGATAATCAAGAAGTAAGGGGTGCCCTGGTCCGTCTTTTTCCGAGATGTTGTCTTCCTTCAGCTGTTTATCTTGCTCTGGCGTGTAGCTCTGGCTTCTCAGCATCTTGCGGGCTTTGGACAACTTGTGGATGACGTCCCCTTTCTTCCCTTTCTCGCTGGTGTGGTGGGCAGTGATGGTAGTTTCGTGGCGCACTCGGTGGTAACTCAGTGTCTTCCTTGTGCTCGACTTGGCGGCGATGGTTTGGTCCAGCATGCGTCTTCGTAGAGGGCTTGTCTTGCTTCTCGGTGCTTTCTTGTGATGTACGGGATCATTCTGGGTCCGGAGTTCCAGATGATACTACAGCGAGGGTCCATCCGTTGAGAAGTATGCAGTATATAGTAGAGTAGATTCATCCCTCAAGCTACCGTGACATCTTGCACACTGCAGTCGTCCCTCAGAAAGACATCTGGAGCCGCATAGTTCAAGTTTTGAGCTTTTATTCAGCCTGTCGGCCAAACTAGTTTCGCTATGTACAGCTTCTTCAGTGGCTAGAGGCTAAATGACACAAGTACAGTGAAGTTTGCACTTAAATGTCTTTCATTGTTTGTTATTGTTCTCTCTCAGCCAGTAGTTTTGATGAAAAGTTCAAAGCTGCAAACTTCCCACACAAAAATTGGACATAACCAAATTTTCCACTGTCCAACTCCAGTCTTTGTCACAGAAGCGGTCCATAAGTTTTGAGTTGGAAATTACAGTTCAGTTTTGCTTCAGAATGATGTCTACCAGCACAGAAAAACTTTCAAGCTAAGCCCAGAGCACTTACTTTACTGAAGCCAGAAACATACACAACTGTTAACTCCAACCAACTCAGCACAATAAGTTTGCAATAAATCAACTAACAGACCAATAAAAGTGATTATGATGAAATTCACACAGACAAATAAAGGTGTAGTGAATGAAGAAGATTAGGAAACAAGAAAAGAAGCCAGAGAAACTTCACAGAGAAGCAGATCAAATAAGACTCCTTACCCGACGCCCTGGCAGATCTGCCGAGTGAAGATGACGCAGTCCTTCTCTGTCAGCACAAAGTCGTCGTCGATCACTCGCTCAAACAGCTCGCCACCGGACACTCTGTGGGGACAAAATAGATGGTATGTTAGGACTTAATTCAAGTTGATGTATTCTTGCAGCCAGTAGGTACCCAATCGGAGTAATGAGGCTGTTTTACTTGCTCGAGGCACCTCCTCGAACACGGCCCCCATTTTATGTCCCTCCCAAAAGACGAAATGCAATCCCTTACAGCATGTCCGAGCTGAGCTGACCATGGGATCAAACTCAGGCCCACAGATCCATGGAATTGGATCCAGGTGGCCAACAATGCCTAACTGCTTGGACACAAAACAAACAAACAAACAAACAAACAAACAAACTCACAGCTCGAGCACCAAGGTGAGCTGGTTCCTCTGCCTGAAGACATCAGCCAGCTGGATGAGTTTTGGGTGGTCCCAAACAAACAAACAAATAAACAAACAAACAAACAAACTCACAGTTCAAGCACCAAAGTGAGCTGGTTCCTCTGCCTGAAGACATCAGCCAGCTGGATAAGCTTCGGGTGGTCCCAAACAAACAAACAAACAAACAAACAAACAAACTCACAGCTCGAGCACCAAGGTGAGCTGGTTCCTCTGTCTGAAGACATCAGCCAGCTGGATGAGTTTTGGGTGGTCCCAAACAAATAAACAAACAAACAAACAAACAAACAAATAAACAAACTCACAGTTCGAGCACCAGGGTGAGCTGGTTCCGCTGCCTGAAGACATCGGCCAGCTGGATGAGTTTCGGATGGTCCCAAACAAACAAACAAATATATAAACAAACAAACAAACTCACAGTTTGAGCACCAAGGTGAGCTGGTTCCTCTGCCTGAAGACATCAGCGAGCTGGATAAGCTTCGGATGGTCCCAAACAAACAAATAAACAAACAAACAAACTCACAGCTCGAGCACTAGGGTGAGCTGGTTCCTCTGCCTGAAGACATCGGCCAGCTGGATGAGTTTTGGGTGGTCCAACAGCCGCATGATCTCCACCTCCTGCAGTACCTGTTCCATCTGACAGGGGTCGCTCACGCACAGCTGCTTGGCAGCAAACTCGCTCCCCGAGGACTTCTGGACGGCCTTGTACACCTTGCCGAAGCGCCCCCTAGTGTGAAGACATGGCATTGCAGACGTAGATCAGTACAAATATTAAAATATAATAAAAAAACTTGATAGTACAATATCAACGAAAAAAACTTTCAGCATGACACAACATGCAAAAAAAAAATCAGCGTAAAACTAACAAATCTTGTACTTAAGTAGTCGGAAAAACAAGAGTTAGTGTGTTTCAATATTGCTAGTGTGTTTCAAGATTCAATATTGGCCAACAAGAGATCACAAAATTAACTTGATCTTTTGAACATATCAAGGCTGTAACTGCAAGATTAATATTGGAGAATTTTAAAAAGAAAACTAGATGTTTAGTAAAGGCTCAAACAAACAGAGTTACTGACTCTCCCAGCTTCTCCTTGACATCATACAGGTCCTCCAGTTTCTTTTCTGTGTGAACTTTGACCCTGCTTTGGTTCGCGGACTGCTTCGTAGTCATGTGACCGTTCAGCACGCCGTTTTCTGATGTGAACAAGGCCAGACACAAGAAAACATATTATTGATTTTATATGCATTTATCAAAACATTCTTCCTCAAGGTTGATGAAATACAATGCAGAACACATTCATGCGTAGGTATGTTACAGTTTATACACAGTAACCGTACATCATGTAAAACCGTTCATAGAAAGGCAACATTTTCAAGAGAACGTAGGATGGTTCCCTCTCAATAATGCCTTTTAAAAAACCAATGCGCCGGTTTTGCTATTGCAAGCTGTAACATTATATCATAAACAATTATGCACAAAGTTTTTTGCAGCAACAGACAATATTCCACTCATATTTGCTTGTAATAATCAGCTTATAATATATACTGATGTCACCAGCAGTTCTTCTTCTGTCATGGACCAAAGATTACACAACGCAAACCAGCAAAAACAATATGTTTTCCCTAAGGGAATATAGCAATCAAAGGGAGGAACATCTTTTTCACCTTTTGGCTCCTCCCTCGTGATCACCACATCTGAGACCTTCCCCGGCTCGCTCCCGGTGTACTTGTTCTGTGCGCTGACCCGGAACTGGTACTTGTGACCCGGAAGCAGTCCATCGGCCATGTGGGTCGTGTCCTTACACCCTGAGGTCACCTCGGACCACGTGTCGGCGCCGACATCGTACATTTCCAGCGTGTAACCCAAAATCTTGCTGCCACCGTCAGACATAGGTTTGCGCCAGGACACTGTCAGGGATGAAGCTGTGATGTCCTTTACTGTGGGCTTCCCCATGGGCGGCTCTGGGCGGTCTGGGGAGATAGAAAGATAATGTCAATTATATTGTTTATTGATAAGCCTTCATTATACATTTCTGCCAATGGACTCAAGCAGAAACAAGAACACAATAGACAGGTAATAAAGAAATACAAACATTTGGCTATAAAGATGCAATACATAGGGAAAATATCTAACGTAATGAAAACAGATGTATTCTAAAATTTCATGTAATGCTATTTTTCTCTTGATTCCTCTTTTCCTACCTTAACAGTCTTGAAAAGGTAGGAAAAAACGAGAGAGGTTCACTGACCAAAGTGAATCTTATATTTTTCTAGAGTGCAAATTATTGTACTTAAGGTGGGGATCGTCCTAAAATGTCACTGAAAATGAATAGCATCATTACTACATGTACAATATATTGAAATTTAAATCAAACTGACTTTGTCTTCTATTTCTTCTATTTGTTGATAGTCACAAATTTTCATGATAAGCCCCACCTACCGACGATGGAGACAACTGCAGTGGCCTCGTCCTTGCCCAGCCCGTTGTCCACCTTGACTGTGTAGCGTCCGGCGTCTGCCCTGTCCACACTACGGATAAAACAAATGGCTTACAGCTAAGCTATCTGAGAGCAGTTTCATCAGGAAAAGCAAATCACTTGACAAAAACTTCTTAACAACCAGTTAGGCCTAGCATTTCCTGTTACCTGGCCAACCCTGGCAAAAAACGACCCAAGCCTTTTTTTAATGTTTGGCCCCTGGGAAGGGACATTAAATGTGTGAATAATGAAAAGATTGTAAGTCCTATTCCAACATGTTTCTGTTGCTGTATATTTACTCTGATAGCATATAATGTACATCAGTATAGTCTAGCAAATGTCTTCTGAAATTGATTTTTTTCAGGGTCAAAATTGGAAACACAACAGTAATTTTCTCAGATTTTCATCTATCAGGCCCTATGTCTTTCGATCTTCAGGGCAATACTTATAACCAGCTCCAGTTTCACTGCAGCAATGACACATATAACCCATAACTTATAACCTGCAGTGTAAAGTAGAACATTAAGGTAGCAGAACACAGTTTTCGGCCTACGGGGATTTCTATAGTTAAGGACCACAAGGTGACTGACATCGACGCTGATAAAATCATAGCAGGGTGCAGTTTTCAAGCACGACAAACTAATATGTTGAAGTCGAGGGTATAACCTACCAAAATAATTGAAAAACAGAAAAAGTTGTCGTTTTGAATTTTTTTAAAGACCTCTTTTAAATGGGGTCATGCGGGGTCATGCAGAACTGCAGCCGACTCACAGGGGCAGGCAGCTGTAAAGGTCACGCGCATTTATACACCAAATGGACAAACATCAAAACCTTACACATACCACCTGAAAGTCGACTTCTTATACTACCATATAGCAAAGCTCATCCCCCGCTGTCTTTCACGTTACGGTGTTTACAGGCGCTTCCAGATTTCGGCCGCACTACTTTCTTACCCCTACGTAATAGACCACGGGGGTCGTGGAGAAATACTGTGGGCTGCGACCTAAAGAATGGTGCAATGAAGTTCTCACCTGTCGATGGTTAAAACGCTGAGTCGCTGGTTGGTCGTCAGGGTGATGCGATCCCCGTCCTTCAGCTGATCCTGCCGCTTCCACCAGGTGACCTTGGGCTGCGGGGTTCCCGTGAAGTTACACGAGAGAGTCGCGGAAGTCTGCCGGACAACCACGATGTTCTCCGGACCTTTCTCTATCTTAGCTGTAGATGAAAAATAGGAGAAGAAAAGAGGAGAAAACAACATAAATTGTTAGACTTATGGGACTAAAACACCACGATGTTCTCTGGACCTTTCTCTATCTTAGCTGTAGATGGAAGAAAAGAGGAGAAAACAACACAGATTGTTAGACTCATGGGACTAAATCACAGGAATTTATACAGGACCTGTACCTGGACCTATACCTGGTATAGATAGATTAATAACGGATAAAATATACTTTCAGGGAATACCTATTTACAGTACTCCTCCTATTTTTCGGTCATATATACTAAATTTTCCAACTTGCTTAAAATTACAAAATGATACTATTTGTCTCTTTTTGTTTATTACCATGTCCGTAAAACCAGTTAACTCTCATCAGGCCATGATCTATATAATAATCATACATTCAGCTTTCAAAGTAACTATTGAAGAAATGGGTTCTTGAAGACTTTCTTGACTCCTACCTTTCTCTTCAGCTGCGTGTGTGTCTCCTTGCACATTTTCTTGGGACTTTTCTTTCTTCACGACGAGTCGACACGAGCATTCCGCCTGCCCTTCCTCGTTCTGCGCCCAGCACGTGTATTTCCCAGCATCCTCCGGGAAGGCCTCCACGATAACGAGTTTGCACGCGTCGCCCTCCTGAGTCATCTGGAAGAACTTGGACGGCTTGATCTCCTTCTCATTTGCATACCTACAGGTGGCAAGGTGATGATCACAGTGGTTAGGGTATGGTTAATGACTTTAGCCTCTACCAGGCTCCGTGGATTGGTAGAATCATTATCCTCTTCATGGTGAGGAAACGTACTCTTCTGGCCGGCTAACTCACCTAGCGTACTATAGACTCTATTTGTCCAATTTCTACAATTAGACCACCGATCCACGAAGCCTGGTAGAGGCTAGATGACTTGGAAACTAGAGGGTCTGGTTTCGATTCCCTAGCAGGTCCCAATGTTCTGGTACTTTACATCTATTTTGAAATTCGTCTCATCGCTCTCACCAGGTGAAAATTAGGGAAAGGTTGTAAAGAAAGGAACTTGGAAAAGGTCATTAAAAGCATGAGATCTCCTTCTCATTTGCATACCTACAGGTGGCAAGGTAGTCATGTGGTTAGGGCTGCTTACTTCAAAACTTAAGGTTCTGGGTTCGAATCCCTAGCAGGCCCCAGTGTTCTGTTACTTAACATCTATTTTGAAATTCCTCACGAGTCAGCTGGAATTCATTAGTAACGTTCTCTTGGAAAGGTCGTTAAGTGGAGGTCTTATGTTTGATGACCTTGAGCATATCAAGAACACTTATGGAAAAGAGTCCTTCCTCCTGGTTTGAGTGGATCAAAACTTTACAGTCCGTACAGTCTTGTGTCTTATGTACATGTAGCTTGCACTTTACACCTAAACAAACAGGGATTCACCAGTTATACAAAACAAACAAACAAACCATGTCACTTCCGGCGCCGGTTTCCCCACCAGTTGGCACCGGAACGTGACCGGTTGTCCCTCCGTGACGGTCGCGTCCGCGATGACCTGGGAGAAAACCGGAGCCTGCAGCAGCGCCTCCATTGTGTTGCTCCGGGAGCGAGCCTCGTCGGAGGCGTCACCTTCCGAGGCTTGCCGACCAAGTTTGCTCAGTTCCGGCCTGCAGAACAATTAACAACAACAAACTTTACTAATACACGGATCAAATTTTCAACAACCACTGTTGCCTTCTTCAAGACATTAATAATGACTCTAAAGGTAGACTTGCAACATGCAATCTTGCGGATTCATGTCTCTGTTTAGGGATGGCTTGACTTTCTTCAGCAACTCATTTTACATACTATTAGGAATGTACATTATTGAGCCATTATATCATATCCAAGTTGCTCATCTTCAGGCTCGTGATGTGATTGGAAGGGTTCAACATTTTAACAAGTAGAACAAAGTAAAGAGACTGAAGACAATAAGCACAGTAATGGTACAATGCAGCTTTTGTGTCCGGTGCCAGAAACAAGCAAAAAGAAACTTACTTTTGCCAGGAAAATAACACAACAGCCATTGGACAATCTTTCTATCCAGACACCACAACAAACCATTTCATTGGTTCTCAGTAGTCTCATGGTAAACTTGTCAAAAGCAAATTGTCAAAATGAGAACAGAGGGCTGGCAGGAAAATTGAATCTGACAACTTTGAACTTGAAATCCTCAAATTCTGTGTATCGACAATTTTCATGTGGATCGTCAACATCAGTTAATAATTTTTTTCTAATCTAAAAACCAACAAGTTTTATTGGAGCTTTTCCATTTTTAGTGTATCTTTCCTTTAAGACCTGAGAACCAAGAAATTACATTACCATGGCCTGGCTCGAAATACCACCTGCATATGCAGGTTAGTGCAGGTAAAATTGGAGCTGTGCAGGTATTTCTGATGTCTACTTGTACCTAACCTGCACTGGTCCATGTACTGGGTCTTATACATAAATGTCCTATGATGTAGGTGTTTGTGGATTGTTATTAGCTTCATTGGTTGTTACCATCTATTAGGTATAAAAGAAAAATAACAATGGTTCCTGAACAATTTTAGTATGATCCATACTTCCTAAATTCAGAGTGGTGCGGGTAATTTTCAGTGTTACCTGCACCAGAGTAGGTATGCAGTAACAAGTATTTTGAGCCCTGTCATGGTTCCTGAACAATTTTAGTATGATCCATACTTCCTAAATTCAGAGTGGTGCAGGTAATTTTCAGTGTTACCTGCACCAGAGTAGGTATGCAGAAACAAGCATTTCGAGCCCCTGCCATGGCCCAATCATACCTTCTCCTCAGCAGTGTTTTGTAGTCTGTGGTCTCCTCGGCCAGAGGTTTAACCGAGATGCTCACGTCTCGCGAGACGGAGCCGCGTGCGTTGGAGGCGAGAGCGGTGTAGCAACCGGAGTCTGTGCTGAGCGCGGCCGTGATGTCAAGCCTACGGTGTGGAACGGACGGACAGAAGCGTGAACACACAGACGGATACTTATCTCCAAGCAGATCTTCCAGTGGCAAGACAGTACCCATGGGCGAACACAGTATCTACCAGTGGCCGTTGGATATTGTTTAGCCCTATTGTGTACTGTCTGATCACTGGAAGTGGAAGGTCCGCATGGAGATTAGACTCATAATCTTCAAGCAGATCTTCCAGTGGCAAGACAGTACCCATGGGCGAACACAGTATCTACCAGTAACCGTTGGATATTGTTTTGGCATATGGGTATTGTCTGACCACTGGAAGATCTGTTTGGAGATTAGACGGATGCATGAATGGACAAAGGGAGGACACAACAGACACTAGGCAAGCATGGTGAGCAAGCAGTGTGGCTAAGCTTTGCAAACGTGTGCCCAACAATGTACAATGTTTCTCAGAATACATGCACCAGAAAAATTATACGTCTTGTAATTTCTAAAATCATGGAGAAAATCATTTGCAATGCTGTATTTTTAAGCTCCTCTGAATTTTGTTCCTATTTTTCAGTTCTTTTCCCTGTTCAGCTGTTCCAAGACGTGAGAGACTCACCTGAAGACATTCCCCTCCTTCTTCATCTTGACCCTCCTGTCCTTGTGGACTGTCTTCCCATCCTTCTGCCACTCCACTGTGGGAGGGGGGAGGCCGGACACCTCGCACGTCAGCGACAGGGGGTTACCCTCCTCTGTAGTAAACAATAAACAATAAACAGTAAACAAACAATAAACAACACACGTCAGGGACAGGGGGTTCCCCTCCTCTGTAGTAAACAATAAACAGTCAACAAACAACACAGGGGGTTACCCTCCTCTGTAGTAAACAATAAACAATAAACAGTAAACAAACAACACAATCAGGGTCAGGGGGTTACCCTCCTCTGTAGTAAACAATAAACAGTAAACAATAAACAGTAAACAATAAGCAGTAAACAGACAACACACGTCAAGGACAGGGGGTTACCCTCCTCTGTAGGTTCATAGTAAACAATAAACAGTAAATAATAAACAACACATGTCAGGGGCAGGGGGTTCCCCTCCTCTGTAGGGGTCACAGTAAACAATAATCAGTAAATAACAAACAGTCAACAAACAATACACATCATGCACAAGGGGTTTCCCTCCTATGCAAGAGTTCATCGCAAAACAAACTCACCAACAGACTTACACCAAGTTTTATGTCATGCAATTTTGTAATAGTAACCTGATGTACGCTTTCTTTTAACAGCGACTGATTGTGTAATATCTGACCCTTCACCCATCTCTCATGATCCCAATGAAGAACAGCCTACAGGCCAACTTGAGCTTTTCAGAATAAATTACGCTTGAAATGAACAAACAAACAAGCAAACAAACAAGCAAATATCCATAGCTTGAAAAAAACTGGACGACCAGACTTGATTCATTTCTTTCTGGGCCTACAAGCTATCTTGCCTTGACGGATGAACACAACAAAAGGAAAATTACACGCTTCTCATGATCTTTGCCGTACTCACCTATATTCTGAGGCAGCGGGTCCTTTAAGAAGATCGGGGGTCCTTCCTTAAGTTTGGGGATCTTTGGTTTCACTGCAGGTTCTGGGTCAGGGACTGGGTCTGGTTTGGCAGGAGCTGTACAGGGAAAATATAATAAAGGGTTAATGCCCCGGCCCGAGGTGTATATGGTGAGATAATCCCTGGTCAGGTGCGATAACCACCGAATAAACCACCGAGTGAGCGTACCGAGGATAAGGCGGGGCATTAACGTTATCATCATATAGCCTACACAAACTGACCCATTTAAGCAACAAATTCCTTTATAATACATACATCCTTTATTCAAGACTTCCAAGGCTTGACATAATGACAAATTCCCTTCAGCTGGGACAAGTGTGTTGCTATTCAATCCTAAGTTATAGTTGTACATATTCAATAAATTTGAAGGAATGTGAACAGTAATAATGTTTGGATTAACTCTAACATGGACTGCACACTGTACAAAGCATTCCTTTCTGCTGACGCATGACGACGTAACACGTA
>NC_049996.1:17231962-17247579 GCF_000003815.2 Branchiostoma floridae | reverse complement strand
CTACGTGTTACGACGTCATAACCAACGTGGAACGGGGCCTTCTGATTGGTCCGCAGCGCTTGGCTATATGATAATAACCAATAACTAACACAGTAACCAATCAGCACCAAGGACAGGTGTTTATCATCCAATCAGCACCAAGGGCATGTCTGCCTGAACCAATCAGCATTATTTATAGATTCACAGTGTCCAATCAACACAATCACATATTTTCAGAGACCAATCAGCACCATGGTCAGGTTTGTACTACCCAATCAGCACCACGGACAGATTTGTATTATCCAATCAGCATTGAAGGCAACTTTCTCATGACCAATCAGCATAACTCAGAGCTTATTGCGACCAATCAGCACCAAGGACAGGTTTTCTATAGGCTCACCTTTGACCTTCAGCTTGGCCGATGTTGTGACTGTTCCAGCGCTGTTCTGGGCCACGCACCCGTACATCCCAGCATCCTCTGGGAATATCTCGGGGATGTGCAGCGATTGGTCCTCGCCCCGTGACGTCACCTGGAAGTCTTCGCTGGCCTTGATCGGCTTTCCTTCATACAGCCACGAGACTTTCGGTGCAGGCGTGCCTGAAATTAAAAATTTAGCTCCTATTTAGGCCAATGCGAGTTATTTCATTGGTTCTCACATTTTGTGATGAAAATTTAGACTTTTTTAATGCTTTCTGTATCAATATCAATGTCATATTTTGTTTGAGATGGTATTTTTGTGTTTCTCTTTTGCGCATCTGTTTCTCTTTTGCGCATCTGTTTCTCTCTCTCGCATCTGTTTCTCTCTCCCGCATCTGTCTCTGTCTCGCGCATCTGGTTCTCTCTGACGCATCTGGTTCTCTCTTGCGCATCTGCTTCTCTCTTGTGCATCTGCTTCTCTCTTGCGCATCTGTTTCTCTCTCGCGCATCTGCTTCTCTCTTGCACATCTGCTTCTTTCTTGCGCACATGTCACTCCCTTGCGCATCTGTCTCTCTTGCGCGCATCTGCTTCTCTTGCGCGCATCTATAATTCTCTGTCGCGCATCTGTTTTTCTCTCGCGCATCTGTTTCTCTCTCGCGCATCTATTTCTCTCTCGCGCATCTATTTCTCTCTTGCGCATCTGTTTCTCTGTCGTGCGCATCTGTTTCTCTGTCGTGCATCTGTTTCTCTCTTGCGCATCTGTTTCTCGCGCATCTATTTCTCTCTTGCGCATCTGTTTCTCTCTTGCGCTTCTGTTTCCCTCTCGCGCATCTATTTCTCTCTTGCGCATCTATTTCTCTCTTGCGCATCTGTTTCTCTGTCGCGTATCTGTTTCTCTCTCGCACGCATCTGTTTCTCTGTCGCGCATCTGTTTCTCTCTTGCGCATCTGTTTCTCTCTCGCGCATCTGTTTCTCTCTTGCGCATCTGTTTCTCTCTCGAGCGCATCTGTTTCTCTCTTGCGCATCTGTTTCTCTGTCGCGCATCTGTTTCTCTCTCTCGCGCATCCGTTTCTCTGTCGCGCATCTGTTTCTCTCTTGCGCATCTGTTTCTCTGTCGCGCGCCTCTGTTTCTCTCTCGCGCATCTGTTTCTCTCTCGCGCACATCTGTTTCTCTCTCTTGCGCATCTGTTTCTCTGTCGCGCATCTGTTTCTCTCTTGCGCATCTGTTTCTCTCTGGCGCACCTGTTTCTCTCTCGCGCATCTATTTCTCTCTTGCACATCTGTTTCTCTCTTGCGCACCTGTTTCTATTTCGTGCATCTGCTTCTCTCTTGCGCATCTGTTTCTCTCTCGTGCACCTGTTTCTCTCTTGCGCATCTGTTTCTCTCTCGCTCATCTGTTTCTCTCTTGCGCACCCGTTTCTCTCTTGCGCATCTGTTTCTCTCTCGCGCATCTGTTTCTCTCTCGCGCATCTGTTTCTCTCTCGCATGCCTGTTTCTCTCTTGCGCACCTGTTTTTGTCTTGCGTGCCTGTTTCTCATTAACTGTGAGTACATCCAAGAGGCTAAGACATAATGAAACACATGCAAAGCTCAGCTGCTAATGGCACTTGAGGTACTTGATAATTTTGATAAGGCACATGCATTTTTTAATGATATTTTGAATGACATGTTATATGTTGTGTATGTGAAGTGTCCAAGTGTTATGTGTAATCATTACTCCTGGAAGAGTAGATGTTGCAGACTGTGGTAAGCTTTCAACAAGTAAAGGAGTTCATCATCATCATCCGGGCGTGCTGGTTGCACGGATGGCCACAGATGACTCTCTTCCTCCATCCTTCCCTATCCTCCATAGCCTAGGGCAGTTCTTCAGCTGAGCAGCCCGAATCATCACATATTTGATGTACATATGTTTTGCGTGGTCTACCTCTGCTCACATGACCATGTTTGGGTGTCCACAGCAGAATGTCACTAATGATCTCATCTTTACTCCGCCATGTGTGACCAGCAAACCTCAGCCTTCTTTCCCGTATGACTTGAGATAATGGTCAGGTAGATCTCCATACAACAGGTTTTTTTGCAGGATGTGTTCTCCAGGAGATAGCATCTTAGTGTAGTTGCCGTCAAGTTTTTAATAAACAATAAACAAGGAGTTAATAAACAATAAACAAAAAAATAAACAATACCTGAAACCTTGCAGCAGAACGTGACGTTGTCCCCATCCTGTGCGGAGATGTCCTGTAGCTGCAGGGTGAAGACTGGCAGCTCTCCGCTGGGGGCCAGCTGGAGCCGCTCTGGGAACAAGAACAGGGGGTCAGACCAAATAAGGAAGCAACTCTGGGAACAAGAACAGGGGGTCGGACCAAATAAGGAAACAACTCTGGGAACAAGAACAGGGGGGTCCAACCAAATAAGGAAGCAACTCTGGGAACAAGAACAGGCAGGTCAGACCAAATAAGGAAACAACTCTAGGAACCTTAGAATAGGGAGGTCAGACCAAATAAGGAAACAACTCTGGGAACAAGAACAAGGAGGTCAGACCAAATAAGGAAACAACAAGCTCCTTGGTCAGACCAAATAAGGAAACAACTCTGGGAACAAGAACAGGGAGGTCAGACCAAATAAGGAAATAACTCTGGGAACAAGATGGAGGGAGAGTTATCACTAGATGTTATTCTCCAAGCAGAGGTTTGGTTGCGGAGATAGTAGTGGTTGGGAAGCGAGCCATGACCACTCCTGACCACTACTATCTCTGCAACCCAACCTCTGCTTGGAGAGTAACCACAGATGTTACATGTTGCAATTAGCCCCAGGTCGAGAACTGGGAAAGAGCTCTCTTTTTTGCCAGGAAGAGAACTAAAAGTGAAAGTTGACCCACCGTTGACCAGCACCTCCGCGGTACACCTGGCTTCACCTGCGCAGTTGGCGGCCTTACAGGTGTAGTCAGCCTCATCCTCCAGGTGTGCTCGCTCGATGTACAGCCTCGCCACCTTGTTGCTGTAGGTGGTCCTGGGGTCAACGCCCTGCCGGTCGCCGACCTCCTTCCCGTCCCGGTACCATGTGACCTGCGGGGTGGGTTCTCCGGTAATCCGACACTCGAGGCGGATGGGGTCGCCTTCCAACACCTCTGTGTCGGAGAACTTCAGCAGGAAGGATGGTTTCACGGACTTGACTGCCTTAACTGGAGAATGGTCAGGAAAATACAACATGTCATATATTTGGACTTTCACAGTGATATATAATACATGTCTGAGGAGCTCATAAAGGTATGAAAGGTGGGTCACCAGCTATAGTAACCAATCAGCACCAAGGACAGTTCTTTGTTATCCTATCAGCACCAATAACAAATTCACATCATCCAATCAGCACCAAGGACAGGTTTGTATTATCCAATAAAAACTTCACCGCCTTAATTGTACATTACACCAGAAAGTCAATGCATAGAGAATACAGCACAGAGCATCCCATATCTGAGGTACCAGGCTAACCGTAGGTTGGATTGCCTGACTGCCGAAGAGCAATTTAACCCGCAAGAGGGCTGAGACCAATGGGGTGCAGAAAACACACTGTTCTATTCATATTATTCAAAACTCACTCCCCCAAAACACAAAGTTCTGTACAAAATTTGCCAAAAGAATTGAAAGATCATCAATTTTAAAGCTAGTATCCAAATTTCTGACAGCCATGCGTCAAATTATTCTATTATTGTTGATTATTATTGTCCTGTATAATTCATTATTTTCAATTCTTGTATAAGTGACTGCGCTAATATAAGTTGAATGTAACTTGAGTCTGCCGTCACTTTGTCCTCGTTCGTTTATTTGTATCTTTACATGTATCTCAATAAAATAAAGAATAAAAAAAATTATTCTATTGAGGCCTGTGATACAGACTGGAATACCCATATCAAAATCTACTGGAGCCTAGATGTGACATAGAAATGTATAGAGGACTATCATAGTGCCACATTGCACCTCCATACTGGGCCATTGTGAAAAGTGGACTGTGGGCACACATATTCGTAGCAACCAATCAGCACCAAGGACAGGCTAACAACAGCAAAAACAACAACAACAACAGCCTTACCATGCACCCCTAAACTAAAGGAACAGTTGGTTTCTCCCAACAACAATAACAACAACAGCCTTACCATGCACCCCCAGACAACAACAACAACAACAACAGCCTTACCGTGCACCCCCAGGCTGAAGGAACAGTTGGTTTCTCCCAACAACAATAACAACAACAACAACAGCTGTACAACAACAGCCTTACCGTGCACCCCTAAGCTGAAGGAACAGTTGGTTTCTCCCGCGCCATTCCGTAGGGTACAGCCGTACGTTCCCGCGTCCTCCCGCACAACATCGAAGATCTCCAGATGAAATCCGTCGTCCTCCTCGAAAATCTCAAACCTCCCAGCATTCCTCACCGGGACGCCATCCCGTTCCCAGAGCACCTCCGGCGCGGGCTCGCCCGACACGCGGCAGACAAAGATGGCGTCTCCGCCCTCCTGGACGGTCTGGGATGTCGGTTTGGCGAGGAATCTCGGGGCAGTGGAAGGCGATGGTTTGCTGGATTCTGTAGAGGTGCCTTGTTTCATCTCATGCTGTCCTTTGCTTCCACTGGGGAGATTCATTCAAAGTAAATTTAACTTTAGGAACTGTAATGTATCCATGACTGTAGAAAGATGTGTTAGATTGTGTCTAAAGCCATGTTGATTGGAATGTATGGATGACATCCTCTGGGAACCCCAAAACTGATGTGAGCATGTGAGAAAAACAATGTTGCCTTCATGATGAAATCTACATTGAACAAATAACACAGAGTTTGGCATACTGAACAATAGATTATTCATTTTTGTTCTTGATGTAAACTGCTGTGTGCGTGGATGTCATCCATTTAGCTGAATCAACTTGGCCCTAGACAGGGAATTGCTATGGAAGCTGATACAAGCTGCACCATATACTGAATACAAAATCGCAATACTTTGGTTGAGTCTGCTGTCAAGCTGAGTTAGAAAAAGAAGAAGATCTTCAAGCAAGAACCTTCTTGATTCAATTTGGTGACGAGAATATTTGTTGAAAGCATAATGCACCCCTGAAATGGCTGTAAGTACGGCATACCTGTCAGTAGCTCTTGTCCGGATGTTTGGGTCTGGGTCTGGAACTCCTACAGATGGCACAGATAAGTAATGATGATTTACTTTGACATGCCACGCTTACAACAATGATGGTCCAGACAAAAAAGAAACGTGATAAAAAAGGAATGCATTGAGACGATTGAATAAGACACATTTGTGCGATATGATTATAAATGATGGTAACTTGTGTGATATGATTGTAAGCCTTTAAAATGTTAGCCTAACTGCCCTACCATGTTAAGTTTTTAATGTGTGTGTAAATGTTTTTAATGCCTAAATACGCAATTCAGCGCCTTAGGGCGCTGCAATGTATTTAGAGGTTGTTGAAACAATCAATAAACGTTATATATATGAATGTTAAGAGCTAAAAAAATATTTTATCTTAAAAGCTCACCTTCGACTTTCAAGTTGAACATACAGACGTCCTTGCCGACATTGTTACTGATGACACAGGTGTACTCCCCTGCATCCCCAGCCTCCACCTCTCCAATCTCAAAATACTGAAAATACAGGAGGTTCAAGCTTTTAAAAAAACTGTCTTCAATTTCAGAATGAAAGTTATTCCCTTTTCCTACAGCATTATCATGGAACCTGATTCAGCAATACTCCAACAAGGAAATACATTTTTGTACCAGTAGGATTGAAATTATGGCTTCAGCACAAATTAAAAGTTAGATCTGACCTATCTATGTTCCAACCGTGCAAGAGGTCACAACTTAAGTTATGTTCCAACAGTGCCCAAGAGTTCAGCAATAAAATTTGGTCTCCCATCTATGTTGCAACTGTGCATGAGTTCAGCATTAAGATTTGGTCTCCCATCTATGTTCCAACTGTGCAAGAGTTCAGCAATAAAATTTGGTCTCCCATCTATGTTCCAACCGTGCAAGAGTTCAGCAGTAAAATTTGGTCTCTCATCAATGTTCCAACTATTCAAAAGTTTTCAGCAGACCCACCTGTGTTCCGTACTCCGTGTAGAGCTCAATCCTCCCCTCGTCCCTGATCCGCTCGTCCCCTCTGTGCCACGTGACCTCCGGCGGCGGCCTCCCGTCCGCTTTGCACCCGAACTTCACGATGTCCCCGACCTTGGCAGAGGACGACCTTGGCTTGATGAGGAATTTAGGCGGGAACTGTTTTGGTCTGGCGTCACGGTCGTCTTTCTTTGGCGGCAGGTTGTCCTGACCTTGCGTCAGGAAACTGGGCATTCTGGGAAGAGATCAAACAATCTATATTAGTACAATATACTACATACTTTGCTAATTAGTGTTGCATAGCGTAGATAAATAATAATAATAATATCGGGTGTATTTGCAGCCAGTGCCATAGGCAGGTACCCAATGTGTTGAGTAATGAGGCTGATTAACGTGGTCGAGGCACCTCTTCGAGCACAGGACCCTCGTTTTACGTCCCTCCCGGAAGACGATTTCGTGGAAAGTTTCGTGAGGCTACAGCAATCCAGACGTCCTTGGTTGGTCCCCCATCCAAGCACTGTCCGGACCCCGAGTTGCTTAACTTCCGAGATCGAGGGATCGGGTGTACCAACGCGCCACGCGGCCGTAGCTAATGGTACAATTTTAGCCTGACACGTTTTCATTAAGCTAGTAGTGCAGTGCAGATTTGTGGTATAACATGATTAGTGTAATTAACATTGGAAACAATGCCTGAACTAAATGTATTTGCTAAGAACATGTCATACTTTTATATACAACTTGTGGTATGGAATGTGTGTCAAGTTCTTTTCTAGATTATATGACATTCATACCATTGTCAATTAGAAATTACATGACCAACCTGCTGAATGGACTCTAGCCATATACTGAACATGTTACCTGCTGTAAATAGCTATTAAATGTAGCCACGCATTGTGCATGTCAAAACTACCTCATCGGTTTAACGTTGAACCTATCTGTTTTAAGATAGCGTCTATTGTCGATTTTAAAAGTAAAAATACAAGTTATAATTCCGCTGTATTTTCGAGCTGTATTTGCCTAAGCCAATGAATTTAATTGTAAAAGTAAAAGTATGCAATTCAGCCTGTGGCTGCCATATACTTTTTCATGGATCACATTGATCGAATAAAACCATTCATTCATTCATTCAAATGAATGTCATATTATGTAGTTGAATTCCATATTCTAGTGGAGCATACAATTATGTGAATGGTTTAATTCTTTATAATGTTTGTGAGTTTACTTTAAATTACTGCCTCAACTATTTGCTGCTGATGAAAAGTAAAGAATGAAAAGAAACATCCCTGTCAATGCACATTGTATCTAAATACAATGGAAAAAGCTGAATCTGATACATTTTGTAACCAACATCTACTCTGACATGTAAACTGACTTGCCATGGTCCAACAATCCTGTATCACATGGAGAGAAAAACTCTTTCACCTGTTTGACAGTGTGGCCTGCAGTGACCCATGCCAATGTTGAGGGTGGGGGAAAGTGCACATATTTGTGTGTACACAGTGAGTGCTAACTGGTTACTTCTCTGTTTGAATTAAGTCTTATGGTGATGCACATTGTTGACTTGCTGCTAAAAGACACTTGTATGCTTCTTAAAGAAAACAAGCCAAGGAATGCTTGGCTTGTCTTAATTCTGGCAGGTGGGGAACACACTGAAAACAGAGCAAGGAAAACTGGCAAAAAGTAGTTTAAAAAGTACAGTGACTATAAAGTATAATAACTCCTCCAGGAAGTTAAGAAGAAAAAAATAGTTTATGTAAACAGTAGTGAAGATTTTTAAGCCTTGTGTTTTTGTAATATTAAGGAAAAATAATTGTATTGACTCATCAGTGTTTGCTGCTGCTCTGTTCATTGGCCAAGAATCCAGAGGCCCTGGGTTTGAATCCAACAACATGCCACCAATGTTGTGCACTTGGGAAAGACTTTCCTCCTACCACCCAGGTGTGAAAACAGGTACCAGACTTTAGTTGGGAAGGTAAGATGCGGTGGAACGAGAGGGCTGAGTTCTGTCTTCCAATACTGTGCCGTAGACACAGTGGATATTGCCTTGTCTTCATCAACAGCCTCAGAAAAGTTGTGACCCAAACTTTACCTTACCTACCATCAATGACTTAACGCTCAGTTCAGTTCCGTTCATCCTCTTGGAGGTGACACAGGTCATATTGTGCCACTGGGATGACAAGGGGAACTTTCAGCCCCCCTCCCACCTCAGCCTGTTTTGTTATTATTTCATTGACTTTTTCCTTAGTTCTTGAGTTTTGTTTTCAAATGTGACCTCAACCTCCGCCATGTGGTAGAAGCAGCGACTCACCACATTATTCTTCCCTTGGAGAGGGTAGATTAGCTACTTGAATACACCATGGTGTCTTCACAAAGTTCCTCGTCTGAAGCTCCAGAGAGAAGAGTCAGCAGTCAAAACTTAACGCTAGTTCACCTTTATCCATTGGGTAACCTATATCCGTTGTTTTTAAAAACCAGGGCATTTGGGGATACCAAATGCCGGTTCCAAATTGCAGTATTTTCAGTACATTGCAGTTAAAAACTTCACCCATCGACTTGATGTGCCCTAAATACCGTTTTGAAAAACAGCGCATATAGGTTACCCAACGGGTAAAGGTGAACCAGGGTTATATCAACAGCTGAGCAATCTTATGAAACTTTGGGCTTACTTTGCAAATGGTGGAGGTTGCTTCCCAGCATCTGGCAGGTCTCTTACATCATCATCATCTTCATCTTCCAGGACTAAAGAGAGATGATGAAGGGCAAAATTAATCAAGCAATTTCATCAATCACATCATGTGGTAGATCACAGTTTTGCGATAGTTGTTCCTCCTCTGGACCACATGGTACTTAAGTGCCTGGTCTTTGTCTTACTTGTGATGGTGCATCAGGAGCTGGCATCTTGAGTTAAGATATTGTAGCCTGTTTCAGCAGCAAAACCTTGGCATGCCATCAGTGCATTGAGTACTCTATAAGTTGTGCCACAGTGAAAACTAACAATAGAGTGATACAAATGTGTACCTGACACCAACAAATCTTTTTCTCAACCTGAAATATGAAATTTTCAAGTTCATGCACAATTCATGCACAAAGCACTGATAGATTAAACTTGCATGGATTTCAAACATAGAGGAAGAATAAACAAAAAGGCAAAGTTGCTGTGGAGGAAGGTTAGAGCTAAGGTGCAAGGATGATCTCAAGACATGCAAGGTGACGTCTCAAGGTTAGCCGTGTCAGGATGCAACCATGGCAACCGTGTCACCATGGCAACTATACCTGCGCTTGCACCGTCTTCCTCAGCAGTGTTTTCCACTGAAGTTTGTCGAGTCTGTTTTGGCCTGACTCCTGTGGTGATGGGAGTGAGGAAAAGACAGTAGGAGAGAAGAAAAAGAGAGATAGAGAGATAGAAAGAAAGAGGGTAGAGAGAGAGAGATAGGGATAAGATTAAATCTGCTATGATCATCCTACAATTATCATCATAGCTAACTATTGGTAGTTATATTTTTTAAAATTTCAGACGTAGAAAAAAAAGACAGGCAATCTAAGAGTTAATTCGTCAAATCAGGAAAATAACAGAAAAGTAGTTGAGCTTAGATCTTTCATTATCTTCAGATGGAGATGAATGATATAGATGAAATAAGTCAGAAACCTCCTCAGAAGTGTTTGTAACCTCCTTGGTTCCAGTTTATTCACCTTCTACAAGAAGTTCCGCTGACGCCGACGTTTTTCCAGCCTCGTTCTGGGCCTCGCACGTGTACATCCCATCATCCTCTGCGGTGACGTCGCGGATGACCAACGACACGTGACCGTCCTCGCCGAACTCGTAAGCGTACTTCCGCCCATCGTGCAGAGCTGAGTCATCCTTGTACCACGTCACCTCCGGCTCTGGAATGCCTGAAACACAAGGGCGAATGTTAACACTGATTTGGGATGCATGATATCATCATCATCTGTCATCCTCTTGAGAGGTGGAGCAAATAAAATTACTTATTTCAAGACAATACTGTTGTTGAATTAAGGGTGGGGACAGCATTGTTTTCCCTCCTGTCAAACATTCAATTAAATAAATCAACCAAGAAACACTTTTGGCAATAACAAAAATGATACAAACAGTTGAGGGCCATTTTAGTTGACAGATGTTTCTAAATAAATGTCTTAACGCATCAGATTCAACCAGCTGAGATAGAATAACATTAGAGAATAATAACTTAAGAATATAACACTCATTAGGACTTTAAATGATGTAAACTGTATATACTTTGTCTGACCATTGCCTCTTCCCTCATGACATCAATGAAAAGTGGTCTGCAGGAAACAAGAGGCCCCAGGCTTAAAAGGAAGTTGATGTTTTACTTGTTACAAGAGAATATGTCATAATAATCATAAACTATGAGTCAGAACATTCATTGCAAACCAATGATAATTGCAATTTGAGCAAAGATTTTATCAATCCACTATTTCATCAGATTTGAGGTGTAAAGGACTGACACCATCCACACAATCAAGATAGTTTTGCCCATGTCAGTTGGAAGGATGCGCTGACGTCACCGTCTGACGTATCGGAAACACCGTTTACAGAACCCTGTGGCCAGAAGTCAGGTCTGGTTTCGCCACAGTGTTGCCACAATAAAGGCCACGTGTTGAAACATTGGCTACAGACGGGGGTGGGGGAAGTTTGGTAACAAATTCTCTCACGGGTCTTATTATAGAGTAGACAGAAATGAGATGGAGGGCAAGATGAGGAATGTGTTCCTCTCGCACTTTCTTCTGGATGCCTTTTTAAGACAGAGTTCATGTGGAATATTGTTTAGTTCTTGTTTGTGTTCTACATGCAAAATTAGTCTAACAGAGTAAAAGGATGTTTTATATATGATATATGAAGCTAAATTTCTGTGAAAAAAGTGTTTATCTTTGATATCAAACTGTCAGTTTTAAAATTTGGACACAAAAGTCTATTTAGGCCCTCTGAAACATTTTCACATGGGGTATTTTTTAGCCTGTGAATTCATTTTACATTTAATTGAATATTTTAGCTCGTGTGCAATTAACGTTATTGAACAAGGGTCTTCTTATCCTTTTATAGCAACATATACTCTGGTGTGTTATGCAAAAGGCCGTTATAATTCTACAGATACAGAATTTAATTTAACTTTAATACACTACTATGGCAGTCACTTGGCACAAAATCTGTGTTCATCACTGCAGAGTTAACAGACAGCAGGGATGCTTGCTTGCTTACTTAGGGCGGTTAAGCAGGGAAAAGTTAAACAACAACAGCATCACCTGGACATGTAATCTCCCAATCTAATTTACAGTATCCTTTATGCCTGGTGGTGCTTATTTGCTAAGCTGTCACGAACAGCCTTACCACCAGATACAGGCGCACTGACCCAAACATCGTGCAAACAGCCGCGGAAGTCTTGACCGGTCAGCAGTAAATATTAGATTCAAAAGAAGGAGGCCATCTTAGAATGTGATTATAATCATGATGTCATCTTAAACGGCCTCTTCAATAAAGTTCTAAATAGTTATGTAAACTTTTTGAAGGTAACCAATATTCAGAATGTCAGATACAATTCAATTTCTAGATACCGGGGGGGGGGGGGGTAACCGTAAAGAAACGGAGATTTACTTCCAGACTTTTTGAGTGACATTCATCCCTCTTCTTCAGCATCACTAGAAGTTCTAAATGTCACATTTTGTATGTTGTTTAAAATAAAGCAGACCCTATTGAGGGAATTAATTTTTGTTTGTTTTATATAGGTCTGCAATAGGACTGCAAACTTGCCATACTCGATCATGAGTGGCTGTCCATCATGTGTAGTTATTTAAATACAGACAGTGTCACTTAGAGTGGTAGGAAGAATGCGAGTGGGAATATGACCACAAATAGAAGGTCAGACTCACAGGAGTGACTGGAAGTAGAGGTCAGAGCTGGTAGAACTAGTCACTAAATCCGCCATGATAGTCCAGGTCGTTGGGGTCAATGGAAGAGGCCACTTATAGGGATACTTTTTTTGTTTGATTCTGTCACTGAGTGACTGCTTGACACTGTGCTAGTTCTAAAAATCTCCATGGAAAATGGAGATATTGTTTTGGGCATGTCTGTCTGTGTGTTTCCATAGTTTTGTAGTCAGTCAAGAACCTCTGATGGATTACGATGATACTTCGTATGTGGTAAGGGTTAGGAAAACAAAGGTCAAGGTCAATTTTGAGCCACCTAGTATGAGATCTTGGTACTTCAGCAGAATTTCCGTCTTTTTTGTTCTGTAGTTGTTTTGTGATGTGAAGGAATCCTTACCTGTGACAGAACAGTCGAGGCGGGCGGCACTCCCCTCTACACACTCCACATCACGGAGGTTCCTATGGGGGAAAATCAGACACTGTTAGACACTCCACATCACGGAGGTTCCTATGGGGAAATATCAGATACTGTTAGACACTCCACATCTCGGAGGTTCCTGTGGGGGAAAATCAGACACTGTTAGACACTCCACATCACGGAGGTTCCTATGGGGAAAAATCAGACACTGTTAGACACTCCACATCACGGAGGTTCCTATGGGGGAATATCAGATACTGTTAGACACTCCACATCTCGGAGGTTCCTGTGGGGGAAAATCAGACACTGTTAGACACTTCACATCTCGGAGGTTCCTATGGGGGAAAATCAGACACTGTTAGGGGCAATTATAGAAACATCTTGACTGGCCACCTGCAATACTACTGAATTCCATGGAGGTAAAATGAAGACAAAATCAAATGACTGCGGGGAATTTTTAGAAGACTTCTTCTTGTTCATAGTTCGTTCATTTGTTCATTCATTCATTCGTTCATTCATTCAATAAAGCATCATTGCTGTACAAAACTACACTCCGTTGCTTTAAAACTCATGTCCGTACAAGCCTTCCTGACAAAGTTGGTTGGCAGTTACACTTCTTGTACCTACACCTAAAGTATGTATTGCACATTGCACTCAAAGGTTGTTTATCAAATATTCTTAACAAACAAACAAACAAACAAACCTGACAAAGACGGGAGGTTTGTTCGTCTCCTGCCGCCCGGTTTGCATCAAGGCTTGGATCTTCCTGTCCACACGGTCTGCGTCACTGCTGCTGTCCATGGAGGTGGAGCGCCATGCTGGAACAGTAATAGAATATTACTGAAATATTACTGAAATATTACTGAAACATTACTGTCACTACAGAGCTGTCCACGTGGTGGACGTCACTGCTGCTGTCCATGGAGGTGGAGCGCCATGCTGTAAAAATGACCACACTGACATTACTGAAACATTACTGAAACATTACTGTAATATTACTGTAACATCACTGAAATATTACTGTAACATTACTGTAACATCACTGAAGTATTACTGAAACATTACTGAAACATTACTGTCACTACAGAGCTGTCCACACGGTCGGCGTCACTGCTGCTGTCCATGGAGGTGGAGCGCCATGCTGCAACAGTAATAAAACATTACTGAAATATTACTGAAACATTACTGAAACATTACTGTCACTACAGAGCTGTCCACACGGTCTGCGTCACTGCTGCTGTCCATGGAGGTGGAGCGCCATGCTGCAACAGTAATAAAATATTACTGAAATATTACTGAAACATTACTGAAATATCACTGTCACTACAGAGCTGTCCACACGGTCTGCGTCACTGCTGCTGTCTATGGAGGTGAGCGCCATGCTGTCAAAATGATCACACTAATATTACTGAAACATTACTGTAACATTACTGTAACATCACTGAAATATTACTGTAA
Source organism: Branchiostoma floridae (assembly GCF_000003815.2). NCBI lineage: Eukaryota > Metazoa > Chordata > Leptocardii > Amphioxiformes > Branchiostomatidae > Branchiostoma > Branchiostoma floridae. The sequence continues at coordinate 17,233,300 of NC_049996.1, read as the reverse complement.
CATTACTGTAACATCACTGAAATATTACTGTAACACTACTGAAATATTACTGTCACTACAGAGCTCTCCACACGGTCAGCGTCACTGCTGCTGTCCATGGAGATGGAGCGCCATGCTGGAATAGTAATTACACAAACATTACAAAAACATTACTGAAACATTACTGTAACTTAACTGAAATATTACTGTCACCACAGAGTTGCCCACATGGTCTGCGCCACTGATGCTGTCCATGGACAAAAGGCCATCAAGAAGAAGTAGAAACAAAGTCTTTGAATACATTTCGATATCTACAAGTCGGCTCTAGTATCGGATTGATACACCAAAAATGCTTCACGTGCTGACGTAAAGGCGTCGCCATAGCAACGCAGACGGCAAACCAGTCGGTTCTTCACAGCTGTGCCATCTCTTCCCTAGACCGTCCATGACGTCACCGCGTCAGGAACAAAAATAGACAAAGTTAACCTGGAATCTTTACGTGGGCGGATGGTGTCAAAGGAGTGTTTGGGATAAAATGGATTTTAAAAAAGTAGTTACAATCATCTCTTGACCTCAGGAATTGAAGGGTCGTATTTCCACGGGATATGTAGAAGTTACTGTAGTGTTTTGTCTCATTTCGTGCTTTGTTTCGCAGTTAAAATCAGCACGGGACCCGTTAACAAATAGACGCCGTACGCTAATCATGATGAGCACATCGAACGGTAGCCTCTAACAGGCTTCGTGGATCGGTGGTCTAGTTGTAGAAATTGGACAAATAGAGTCTATAGTACGCTAGGGGAGTTAGCCGGCCAGAAGAGTACGTTTCCTCACCACTCGTGGTGAGGATAATGATTTTACCGATCCACGGAGCCTGGTAGAGGCTAATCGAACGGTACCCTTGCGGTATCCAGCAGTTTAACAGGACAAATTTGTGACATTGGAGCCCGGCCTGGCCTATACCCTTGACGGGTACCGGTACAATGTGACCAAAGAAAAACTAATGCTGAGCGACTTTTCATGGCAATGGTTGCAGGCTGACTGCCTCTTGTGAGTATTGTCCTTGATGCCCTTTTTACCGTCAGCGCTTCAACGCCTCACCATGATGCACCAGCGCAACTAGTGTCCCCCAGTGTTGGTTGGCAATGGTTGCAAGTTGATTGCTGCTAGTGAATGGAGTGTTTTATGTTTTTTTTACCCTCAGTGCTTCACCGTGAAGCCCGTCCACGGTACACGCAGTTACTCTCCAAGCAGAGGTTAGGCTCCGGCTGTTTTTAAACGTTTTTTAGTCGTTTTTATCGGGCTTTCTATTTTGTATTGTATCTTGTACTGTCAAAACCTAACATGTTTGGCTTGCCCACC
>NC_049996.1:17213439-17231862 GCF_000003815.2 Branchiostoma floridae | reverse complement strand
CATTTTTTGTTGAAAACAACAGCGACTGATCATAGTTGTTTGGGCCATGTTTTTGCAACTCGCGCCCTTTTTGACCAAGGTTTTTAAATATAACCCGAGATCAAACAGGGGGCGGGGCATATGGTGTTCGGTAGGCTGGAAGGGTCCATTCTGAGGTAACTGTCTTACCACGCACCTGTCACTCAAAGTTAACTTGCGACCCGAGGAGCCTGGTAGAGACTGAGACTTCCATACGGACCTCATACGGACTTGAATAAATACGCGCGTGTGAACCAACCTAGAGGTGTAGTCACACATGCGTATATATTCAAGTCCGTTTGAGGTGCGTATGACGCTCTTAGTCTCTACCAGGCTCCACAGGTCGCAGGAAAAATAGTACAAATTGGACAAATATAGATACATAACAGGCCAGATGAGTTAGCTGACCGAGAAGTATGACATGATACCTGTTTACGTTTGTCCAATTTCTATTATTTTTCCAACGACATGTGGAGCCTGGTGGAGGTAAATACTCCCATGCGCGCCTCATACGGACTAAAAAATATACGCATGTGTGACCCCACCTTAAAGAATAAAGGGGATGGTACACAGGCTTTCCCTTTCAAAACAAATTTGTCTAAACACTGACAAAGGGAGCAGGGTAAACCCAACAACACCCGTCCTTTCGGGGCACAGAAAGGGAGAGGAAAATTAAAGTCTCACAAAAGGAGGGAGAAGAAATCAGGAGGCGGCCGCCTTTCTTTACGGCACGAACAGAAGAGGCGGGTTCTTTCTTGTTCAGGAGGCGAGACTTGATTTATGTGGAGACGTGTGGTGGGCCGTGAAGGTCGCGACTGGAACACTTAACACTAGTTAAACACTGGTTAAACATGGGTTAAACACGGGTTAAACACGGGGTGACACCCGGTACAGGTCAACAGAGGGACGGCTCTGGCTAATCTCCAAGCAGATCCTACAATGGCATAAGATAGTACCAAACTAGCCAAGGAGTGTAGTCAGCCAAGAGGTGTACATTTGCCCCGGTAGCGAAACTCACTCCTAAGCCGGCTTCAATCCTCTGCCAGCTTTCATCGGATACTATCTTAATATGGTACCGTGGGATATGCTTGGAGAATTCATTCTGGCGGCTCTGATAACTTGATAACTTGGCATGAAGTTGTAAAAAAAAACCCTCTAGGATTAAAACAGTTGACCCCCCCCCCCCCCCAGGACAAAGAGGAGAAATATCCAAATGTATTCATTGCCGTTGTCCAGAAGATAGCGGGGGACACACCAACTTGGGCCGTGTCTTACACAAGTTAAACACGGGACTGACGGTCGGTACAGGTCAGTACGGGGACAGACTCCGCCTTAACTTAACGCTAGTTCACCCTTATCCGCGGGGTAACCTATATCCGTTGGTTTTAAAGACGGGGTATTTACGGATCAGGTTGACGGACGACGGTTTCAAACTGCATAATTTGAAAATATCACAATTTGAAACCACAGTTTGGCAACTTGACCCCCCCCTCAAGAAAAACATGTTAAAAACAAGCAACGGAAAAAGGTCACCCGCGGATAAAGGAGAACTAGCCTTAGCCATAGAGTTATCTTTGTACTAAAATACGTGGCTTTGCAACATCTGGGACTTTTTTTCTTCAGTAGAGCACTCAGATATGGAACTTTCATTCACATTTTTTGCAGCACCCCAGTTACGCGCTTATAAATCTCCATAGACACATCCTGTCAGATATTTGTGACATGGTGGAATCATGTTAGACAGCAAGACAGACAGAAAATGACGCAAATGACTTAATGAAATAGAACAAGCCCACTCGATACCTGGGCACTGTGCCAGATCCTTACACCAGCTTAGGGATTAAATTATAGCTTCACAATAATAGTAATAGTTGTCATAATTATAGTGGAGGTAGAGGACTAAAGCTGCGCCATATAAGAGTCCGTTTACCATAGAGATAAATTTCTTGTCCTCGCATAGCTGATATGGCAAAGAAACAACAATGTGGCATTGTCATGACCACTCCTTGTATCTCAGCCCTCACGATCACCCAAACCCGAAATACTCGCTAATCACGCTGCCTGCGCATACTCTGGCATCTCAGGTGCAATAAATTTGTCCAAGTGTCGTCTTGGCTCGCGCACCTGGTGCCTTGCTGATACTCAGGGCAAAGTCTCAAGACATTGTCGGCGGAAGAAAACACCTTGAGGCGGTCTAAATATAACTCGACCATCATGGCGCCGATTTCTGGACTGGCTGTCTCCATCGTATTCATGCAAAAACAAAGTTATTTGACGAAATACAGGTGGATGTTTATAATGCGAGGTTTTCTTGGAACATCCGGTCAGAACTATGGATAGCGGGACTCCGAACATGTCAGAACATCAAGAAATTTTGTGCAAAATGATATCGAGTTCTTAACTTTAGGGTTTCAAACTTGTCAATCATAAACACAAATGCCATTCTGCCAAATCTACTAGGAAAGGAAAGCATCAAGTTGTCAAGTTTTGACGCACACCCAGTATCAGGAAGTCATGATCGTTACGATAAATCTTACGTCATTTCAGTTTGATTCCTATTACAAAATTGAGATTCCGTCTTTTTATTCATTCATTATTTATTTCAACTTCGTAACATCAGGTCCTGACAGGAGGATATGCAACACCCTTCTTTTGCACTCTGTCAAGCTTAAAAGCATACTAGATAAAGAGAACAATTCAAAAGCCTTTTGTTCAACTCTTGGTAGCTTGTATTTTCGCGACCCATCTCTTTTTCAAATTGCTTTTAGATCAAATAAACATAGGTTTCTTCGTTCCACAACCTTCTTTGAAAGAAAGGTCTTTAATGGAGGTTGTGGAACGAAGACGACGATGTTCAAATCAAATGTCTTAAGATTCTACAGTCTCTTTGTGTCAAGGCAAAGTCCTTCCCGCGCCTGATGGCACATAGTGCGACGTCCATCTTCGTTTCTGTAGCCCTGGGCCACACAACTTTGTGCAATCACTACAGCAGGGGCTAGTCCACAAATACTGGTGTGTGTTCAACTTCCATAATCTACCCCGAATGCTGAGTGCTAAGCAGAGAAAACAGCATGTATTATCTTTAAAGTCATGGTATGACTCGGCCGGGGATCAAACTCACGACCTACCGAATGCAAGGCGAACATTCTAACCACTCGGTCATAGAAATCCCCCAGTGTGGCCCTACGAAGGAGGTACATATCAAACGGGAAACAGCAATACCTTTCTCTTACCACAGGTTAAAAATACACTGAATAAAGAGAACACTAAAAGAAGTGTAGACAAAAAAAAACTGCCTTTAGATGTACGGTCTCTGAATGTGTTGAGCTTCACATAACTTTCCCTGAGTGGCCTTACTTCGGTACCAATCAAACGGGAACCAACACATCCCGCACCGGCCCGAGGCACAAACACTGCCGATATGGACCCATTTGTTTCGCTAAGGACCCAGTAAACATACGGGAAGGCGTCCGACCCCTGAATCTACCCCGAGAATTCCGCACCCATATAAGGCTGAGTTCGGCGCGTAGACTGAGAGTCTCGTCAGGCAGTACTGACAGGCGTGTCGTTAGGTTAGAAGCCGCTGTGATGCCTGCTTTTGTTAACGTAAGTAACCTTTATCCGCGAGGTATCCTATATCCGTTGTTTTAAGAAACAAGGTATTTAGGGAATTAAGTCGACGGAAGGTGGTTGCAAACTGCAATATTTTGAGGAAAAAATATTGAACCACTGTCCGTCTTCTTCATGCCTCTATATACCCTGTTTTTTAAATACAACGGATATAGGTTACCCCGGCGGATAAAGGTGAACTAGCTTTATATCCGGTTAACGAACGGCATTCTTAACGTCTGGATTAGAATTGCGGTCAACTCTTGTTCTTCTTGTTCAAGATTAATTCAAGAGGTGAAACCCGACCTGTATAGAAATAGCTAAAATTTGAGTAATGTAAACCACTTTATGTCATACCTGTGACGCGAAAACGTTCGATACGGGTGTTCCGGACCGGGCCGTACGTTTCCGTATCGCACAGGTTCGAAAGGCGTATCACACAGGCTCCATTCGAATAAATCGAACTGTTTCGAGCGGGCCGAATTGGCAATTCGAATACCGGATTCGGACGTTTGGAACATTACTGTTGCATCACTTATTGTTCGAGGGCACCAAATTTGTTCAACTTCTGGCGCATTTCGCATCAAAACATGGGTTTTCTCAGGTGGGTATGACATGAATAAAATACAAATTGTATTCTATATGTCCATAGTCTGTCTCACATGTTTCTATCATGTACCGGGCATGAAGTCTTCTTTCAGGTTCATGCCTCTACCTTTTATTTATTTTCCTTCGTAAGCTTTATAGTTTGCCTTTGAATCCGTGGTTTAAGGTTTGTATAGCAACGGTTTCATCCCTGCCCGTAACGTTCTGTGGCGCTCTCTCTTCCTATTCTCCAAGCGGAGGTTCGGCTCCGGCTGTTTTTAACGTGTTTTTAAGGCGTTTTATGGAGCTCTCTATTTTGTACCGTTTTTTTCTATAGCCGCGAGACATAAAGAAAACAGCACAAAATAGACAGCCCCATAAAAACACGTTAAAACAGCCGGAGCCTAACCTCTGCTTGCAGAGTACTAGTACGTTTTACCTACTCTCCAAGCAGAGGTTAGGCTCCGGCTGTTTTTTTAGTCGTTTTTATCGGGCTTTCCATTTTGTATTTTCATGATCTTGCTGTGTCAAAACCTAACTGACTGGCGTACTTCAAGAAAAATGACAAAATAGAAAGCCCGATAAAAAACGACTAAAAAAAAACGTTAAAAAAAGTAGCCGGAGCCTAACCTCTGCTTGGAGAGTACTTTTTACCCCGCAGAGCTGACCGCGCCGCAGGTGCGCCTAACGGTAAGTTTCCACAACAAACCCGCCGGAGATTTTACAACAGCCGGCCGTGTTGCCGCAACAGACGGCCGTGTGATTTTTCAACAAACTGCCGTGTTGCGGCATCCGCTCGGGCAATGCTGACCCAACAATACGCCGTGTTTAGTCCACAGCCGTACACACATAATCAGCGATCACGTTTCGGTCAGGAGAGCCTATTACTTTCACTACAGACGCCCCAAACAAGCACGACGGCGTGCTTAAGATGCCTTAAGAAAGGGCAAGTGACTTGGGCTAACGAAGGAAAAATAGCAGGTCTTCCCTGTGTTACGTCAAGACTTAAACACGTCTCAGTGGCTGAGTTTAGTTACCGCGAGCAACGTTCAAGACAATAACGTGGTTTGGCATCAGTTTAGGAGCGTTACGGACAAACACGAACGGATAGAATGGATTGGGGAAAATTATAGATTATCATAAGTCAATTACATGTTTATTTGTGACGACTGATCTGGCCTTTGTTTCCACTATTTTACGAATCTACCTCGTGTTTTTTTACAATAGATGTTTCCTTTCTCGTTACTTACTTTTTGTGTTTAATAGTTGCAAGCAGCTAGAAGACTATGGAATATTCTCGGAGGAAACGAACAAAGAAATGTTAGAAGACAAAGTGGCCGTGATGGGTATATCAGGTACTATGCCAACAGTTGTCACTCCTGTCCTTGTGACGTCTGTACTGCCCTTTGTACTGTGGCCTTCATGGTGACAGTTTAGAGTCACTTCAACTGACATACAGGCAAATATCAGACACAACAATCACAGGTCACAGGTCAACCTACCCCTCCAAACATCTCCGATTCCTGGCTACAACTTTTTTCTGAACAACTTTTTCCCAGGTAAACTGAAGGTCGCGATTCGCATATACTTCCAACTCTCATATACTTCCACCGGATGCTATAATACCGCTACATGAGAAGAAAGACATTGATTAAAAAAAAGAAAGAAAAATGATGTACCAATGCAGTATCAGTAATCCTAAGGTATACTAGTACAGTTGAAGCCAGATAATTGCACAACGGATTATCGCACACTTATGTTAAATGCACGGAATCCCAAAATCCTTAACCGTCCGGTCCCGCTGAATAACTTCGCATTATTGAACCAGCCGGATAATTGCACGAAATACGCTGGCAAATGGGGTGTGCAATTAAGCGGCTTCTATTGTATACGTATACAGTTCAGATATTCATGTGCTCTAGACAATCTTGAAAAGTCCACTATAACAATGTGTTTTGGGACGTGGCGGTATTATGGCACCTGGTGGAATTACGTGAGTTTATGTTAGACACACCATAGCTCAAACCGTCAATAACAAAGTGGATTGCAAATAAAGAAAGTAGATTTTCCAGATTCCATCTGAAAACGCTGGAAGAGAAAATCTGAATGAAAAGAAAACATGGATAAAACACAACATTTCCGTTGGCAAACGTTCCTTACCCCTACGACGGAAATGTAGGGGTCACACGTCGGTGCAACACATGGCAATATTTACACTTCTCTGTGTGAAACCGCCTGTAGGTTACATACACACTGTGCACACTGCGCCAAGGTTCTACTACATAGCTACACTACGCCTCAAGCCAATACTCTTAACAATGTGCAGTCAAACCTGTACTGGGGACCACTTCTACCGGAACATTGTGGCCACATTTTGCTGATGATTTTTCCCATTGACACAAGCATAAAGTCCGTCTATAGCGGCCACCTGCCTACTGTGAGCATTTTCACTTGAGTGGTCGCTCTAGACAGGTTTGACTGTATCTCAGCTGTAAGCCAGACGCCAAGAGTTTAACGTTAATCTATCTAAACAAGCCAAGACTTCAATGCGAAGCTCAATGTCTTACCGCGAAGCCAAGCGCACCTTAAGGCTTATTCTTAAGACACTAGCAAGCCGCGCACAAGCTGGGCACACCTCACGTCTTAAAGGAAGCTTCAGCCGAGCCAAGACGTCGCGAAGCCGAGCCTTAAGGAGTCTTGAGAAGCCGAAGGAAGGGGAGACACATCTTACCTACCGAGTCGGAGCTGCTGGAGTCCGTCTTTTTACCGTCCGAGGAGCGGTCGTTCCGACCTGACGTAACAACAAGGGGCTTTAGAACAGGGGCGGGCATGGGGGTTACCGGGACACTGATCCGTGATCTTACAAGTAAGACAAGTGCTGGGTCCTTAAACTTTGCATGTCGCACATGTGGGAGATTCTTTTAGCAGCCTTACAGAAATGCCTACATGTGCAGACAGGAAGTAGGGGCTACTAAGGGTTTATGCGGTTACCTGAAAGCAAAAAGGAAGTTTCAACGCAGAAGCGTTTGTCCTTGCAAGATTAAGATGTCTAGATCATTTGTTGTCGACTTCATCAATATATTGGTATATATACTGGTGTAAACAGCTAAGCATGATACGAAAGAAACACTGACAAATAATCAACCTCCATCGTTGCATTATGACGATTCGTACGACTACATACTGGTAAACTGCAGTTTCAAGAAACTTCCTCTTCGACCAAAAATACCTGAGGAAAACAGCAATCCACACATTGCCCATGGAGTCATACTTTAAACCAAGTCACAATATTTTACTGCTGAAGAAAATAGCTAGGTTTCTGATCCCCTATCCCCCCATGTACCCCTCGTGCCGGTGTGTACGGCACAGGTTCACCCCGGGGTCCCGCGATGTTTGATCGTGTTCAGGATAAATATTGTCTTCTCTGTCAGAACCGGACAGCGCGGCATACAGCAGGGCACATGGTGCTGAGGGTGTCATGGGGGTTACACGCAGCACACAAGGTTGCATACGGTACTGTGGCTATCACTGGGGTTACCCGCACATGGGCTGGAACGGCTCTCATAGTTTCAAGTTACAGGAGTAACTAGCGTCAAATCGTTAAGCGCAAGCCCGGCGATCTAAAACTGTGATTGAGGCTACAAATCTGAATCTGCCAGTCATGGCTCATGCGACACCAACGTTCTCAGTACTTGGAGTTGATTAGAAAGGATTATGTCCTCAGTTCAAGTATTATGCACTGTTGATGGTAGTATACACATCTGTTGTTGGATAATGCGACTCTTATCGGTAAGTGTTTTGGGTTCTTTAACGTGCTCGACGCGAGGCTATCCTTAAATACGGGGCCTCCGGATTAAGGTCCCCTTCGAACGACAAAACCGTCTGCCAGTAGCGCGCATACAGGTTTAGAATTCGGGAGTCGACCCCTAGATTTTATGAGGAAAAGCTATTATTGTTGACGTAGAAAGATACTTTGGATAAGAGGAATGAAAACATGGTCTGATTGACCTACTCCGGGACAGCAGGACAAAGAGAAATGACAAGACCGTTAGAGACGTGGGGAAGGAGCAGCAGCTGTTTGTCTAAGAAGTTGTCTGAAGGAAGTCAAACGGAACCTGATCACCTGTCGCTTCTTAAACAGTCGTGAGGTCAAATAGAGGGCACGGGACTGTAAGTATAGAACGCCACTACCGTCTACTAACGAGGTAATAGATAATCACTAATGTTGCTTGGCTTTGTCAAATTGAAGTGATTCAAGCGCTGGATATGATTGTTTTTTACCGGTCAAACGTTTCAGGGAACATCCACTATCTTTCGTCTGACCGCTTCCCAAATCATATCAAGTAGCTTGAGTGACAGCAATTTGGCATATCTTATTACCTGGATGTCTAACCTTCATCGACAATACTCGGCTTCTTGATTGCACATTATTACTACATGGTAACTTTGATTAACGCTACTGTTAGCCTTGGTCTGTATCGATTTTTGATAAGTACTGTATGTTATGTTGTATATGTTTTAACCTTAAAAGGTTGTTATTCTAAGACAAAAAGTAACTTAATTCAGCCAGTTTTACAGCAAGGTATTATGACAAGCTGCAATGTTGTTTTAGAATGTATGTATGTATACGTATATGTATGAATAAATCATCAGTATATGTATTCAACATTGATAAATAAAGATATAGATACATTCTGGATTTTGCATGTGACAAACCGTTTAAAGAAACAGTTCAGACTGCCTCCAGGGTGGCTGATAAGCGTCCGTCTCAGATGGTTGAAGAGTTTAAGGCTGTCCGTCAGGCGGACACGTTGTGATAAGATAACAGGAATCAGGACAACTTTCACGCTTTCTGACACGTGAGCCTTCTAAATGAAGCTTCAGAAGACCTAAGAAAATATCAAAACTTGAGAAAAGTGTACAATGTGACGTAGAATATGGCATCTTATTTTATTCGCCAAAAATAGTTACTCAAGCAACTGGATATGGTTTTGAAACGGTCAGACGTTTCGGATAGAATCCACTATCCTTCGTCAGTAACACTGAAGTGATCTGCAAGAAACAGGTCTTTTATACTCTAACTATGAATGAAGACAATCTCAGATGTCCAATAGGGAAGGTTGTAAGACAATTCAGACTGAAGACAATTTGGATTCCAAAGAAAACAAAGCTAAGCCAAAGTCAAGCTGAAGACAATTTGGATTTGAAAGGTACATAATCTTTAAGGTTCGATGTTTACTAACGTCCGAAGGGCGTACAGCTGTCTACATTTATCGCACAAAACTTACTCGAGTAAAATGTAATCAGGAACTGTTGTTGTCTGTTGTTGCCATTGGCATAATCAATCAAAGCCATCTTGTTGTTTGCAAGCAGTGCTTGGACCTTCTCTAGTCGACTAGGACTTCGGTATTTCATTCAGCATAGTTTGAGGCTGTTTCCGCTATTTATTTGGCCCTGGGAGGCGCCTAATGATCTGGCAGGGGAGCCAAGTTCGGCGCCAAGTTCAGCATTGTTCACCTTGTACTGGTGTGTTCCATGTACGGGGAGGAATGTGGCGTCATTCATCACATACAACTAGCAGCGTTCTGACTGCTAAATCACAAACTAACTCTGGGTTCACGGCAAACAAGTACGTTTTGGGGAACTTTCTATTTCCAAAAGAAAGGTCGGATAACCTTGGTGCTAAGGGCTCTTAACACCAAAGCAATAAATCTCAGGAATTACTAAACTTTAAGGTGAATCACGAAATTTCACAAATTCCAATATCTGAAAACTTATAATTTCCACCCTTACCGCGGCGTGTTCCCTGTATTGTGAGGAATGTCGCGTCATCTATCACTAACAACAAGGGTTCGGAGATCGCACGCATTGCGTGACACATTCAGAGTTTCTCACATGCCTCATTTAATTATGGTTCATTAATTATGCAAATGAGGTTCTAACTAACATTACCTATGTCCACGGATTACTTCTTGTGACTGGCATATGGAATATATGCGGTTGCGAGAACACAGACCCCGTGAGTTAAAAGTTTCCGCTGTTGCCTGTTTCACGACCCGTTCTACCAACTCTGAACTGTAACGTTTAAATACTAGCACTTCCTGTCATTCCTAGTCTGACCTTTGAGATGACTCTTTCTTCCCACTACCATCTACGGACCCCTTACACACAGCGTTCTGACTGCTGTATACTGGCACGGACTTCAAACTCTGGATTCACGCCAAGCTTTTTGATAAGTAAATCGCATTCTAACTGCTAGTCTTTTTTTCTACAAGAGCTAATGACCGCAAAGCTGTCACTTAAAGTAAATCATAGAATTTTGATTGAAAATGTGTTAATGGTTACAAGTTTTTAGCCCTTCACGCTCGAGCCCGGCTGTGTGTGGCCTAGATGGCTCTGTCAGGTAGTGACCAGCTGACCACACACTGAGCTAGTCTTCCACTGGTCGTGACAGAGAAGAGAAATACTATGTACAGTATTTGCAGGTTTATTGTACCAATAAACTTTAGTGTCATTGTTGCAGAGAAATTCCCCTTACTCTTTTCGACAAGCACAATGAACAGTGGACCACGGCTTAACGTCCCGTCCTAATACCCCCGTCACATATAGCGACAATCGATCGGACGACGGGTCTGCGAGCTCTAAATTACGAGGAGGGATAACCCTGACGGGAAGGGGGGAACTCTTGCTATTTCTTCGTCGGCAGCAGAGTCATGCCTCCTCGTAATTTAGAGCTCGCAGAGTCGTCGTCCGATCGATTTTCGCCTAATGTGAGGGGGGTGTAAGGATTGCAACCCTTCCCAGTAGCGTACGTGCCGGGTGAGGAGCAACAGCCGGGATTCGAACCCCCAACCCCTTGGTACAGACTGGACTACGCAGGCTACCCAATGATGCACCCTTCTCAGCTACTTCTCCAGAACGGTAGGAAAATTGCCCGCTATAGCTATACTGTTTATACCCATTAAGAAACATGTAAAATTGGAGAAAAGGAGATTCACACCCTCAATGTACTCCCTAATGCAGGAGAGAGATCTATCATGTCAAGGTTTACAGTTGTTATACAAAGCTTCATTCAGATATTCATTTTCTCTAAATCATTTATGCAACAACAGCAACAACAAAGTCCTAATACCCCCCTCACATTAAGCGAAAATCGATCGGACGACGAGTCTGCGAGCTCTAAATTACGAGGAGGCATGACCCTGATGCCGACGAAGAAATGGCAGAGTTCCCCCTTCCCGTCAGGGTCATGCCCCCTCGTAAGTTAGAGTTCGTAGACTCGTCGTCCGATCGATTTTCGCCTAATGTGAAGGGGGTATTACACAGCTTATCAACGATTTGTTGAGAATATCTTCAAGAAATGGAAAGACGGGTTTTTGTACACTACAGAACGGTAGGAAAACTGCCCGCCTGGCACGGGGTAACCTCGTGCAGATAGCGGCAGGTCTGTGCAGTGTCGGGCTGACAGTCTCACCTTCTCATCTAAACTAGCAGGGTGCAAACAAATTCTCCGCTGGCTTTTAACTTCTCAGGGCGGGCAAGATGGAAGCAAGCAAAGGTTTCACGTTTCACGACGCCGGATACACAATAAAACCAACACAAAAACAGCGATTTAAAGAGATCTACTAAATGCAGCATTAAAGTTCTGACGTATGCACACTTGTCCAGGTCTTTCAGACATTTTGAATAGGCTTTAGAAGCAGACTTTTACTTTTTATGTGCCCGTCTATGGTTACCTGATACTTGTTACAGCAAGTAAGGTATATATATCTGATGGTGAAAACAAAGTTTATACATGTTCGCAACAAACAGTAAAGAACATGATGTCGTTTCTTGGATCTTGGAAATGTAAAGAATTTTGGTTATTTCGTCTTGGTTGTGTACGTGATTTGTATGCTTAAACGCGAAGATATTATTAAGAAAAGCAACAGGTTTCTAGAATATTGTGTTGAGTTTGTACGAATTAATCAGGAACTTTTAAAAGTGCCTCCATCACAGCATTCACAGGAGCATTACGTACGTTAACTATAAGAATAACTCCAGAAGGCCCAAATCTGTCCGGAGTAAAAACATGTCGAGCTCAGGTCACCGAATCTGTGCTGTACTTAAACAACTGGATAAGGACTGATAATGGCGCCACTTAGGGCCTGCTGGGAAATAACAGGTCAAAGGGCAGCGATGAATTCCACGTCATTCACAAGTCTTATATATAGAAGGAACAATAGGTGACATAACGTCATGTACTTGGTGTGTTGTTTAAGAACATCATTCGGGTAGGACGTTCAATGGAGGCCCCTTGTTTGAGGAGAGCCACTCCTCGAGCACGTTAAAGAACCCATGACACGTATCGAAAAGAATATTATCAAGTATCCTTTCCAGTGCGAGTGAATCAAGCCTTACAGTATACAGTAAGCGTTGAAAGCGGTAGCCTCAAAATAAAAAAAAGCATACATATAGAATTTGTTCGGGTTATTGGCTGCTATTCTAAGGGTAAGACGATGGTACGATTTTAGTTAGCGCCTTTTTCGGTAACAAAACCGCACGATGGAATCGCTGGCGCGCGTATTCCTGTTCTGCGGAAGGAAACATTCGAATCCGCAAAAAACTAATACTATTTCCGATTAACTCTTGGTTTGATGTCTACGTTAACAAGTGGCGCAGACAAGACAATAGCATCATCATCAGCTTCACTACAACTTTGTATGAGGACAATTGACCAACACCACTGACCACCAAAGAAGGTTTTAGAACCGACTGACCACAGCAAAAAGCGGCCAGAAGGCCAACTTGAGCCTATGTATGAATAAATAAACAAACAAACAAACAAACAAACAAACAAACAAACAATTTTAAACAAACCTTGCTCGGGCTCCTTGGTAAGGATGGGGTCGGACAGCGGCCCGGCGTCGCTCAGTCCGTACGCGTTCTCGGCCCGGATACGGAAGCGGTACGTCGCGGAGGGGTTCAGCCCCTTCACGGGGTACGGGGGCCGTCTGCACGTCGTCGTCAGCGTCTGCCACTTGCCGTCGGACACGTCAAACATCTCCACGACGTAAGACGTGATCAGGGAGCCGCCGTCGTCTTCAGGTGTGTCCCAGGTGAGCGTCAAGGTGTGCGGCGAGATGTCGGACGCGGCGGGTCTAATGTTCGACACAGGTTTACCTAGAGAAGGTCGAAAATACTAACTTAATAAATATGATAAACAAATAAATAATTTCGGACTTAGAGGGTCAGAGGTTCGACACAGGTTTACCCGTGGGAAGGTTGAAAATAAAAGATAAATAAATAATCCAATAAACAAATAAATAAAGGGTCTAATGTTTGTCCCCGGTTCACCTGTGAGAAGGTAGAAAATGATAAATATGTAGATATGATAATAAACAAAAGACGTCGGGCGCGATGGTTCTAACGTTTGTCACCGGTTTACCTGCAAGCGAATTAGCGTATTTTTCGTTGGAAAATCTTCCCTGTCACATTGAACACGGTTGTATTGCTGCTGTATATAGCTGCAGAAAAATGTCCACTGAGGTACTTGATTGGTGTGACAACGAGCGAGAGTCCGTCTGTGTGTGGTAACATTGCTGACCAGTGGTGGGTGGCACGGTGAACAGCCGGCCAGGCTGTTCATTGACAAGTGTTGTTTGATGCTGTCGGACTACATATACTGTAATCTGTGCATGTAAGGGCACAGTGTTAAGTCATGTTTTGTGCACGGCGACTGAAAACAGTAGTGCCATTAAAACTTTAAAGCATGCGATTAAAACGGCTACATGAAGTTAGATGGTCCCTCGAGATAAAAGCATAGACAGTTTTTTTTTGCGACTGGAAACAGTAGTTCCAATCTAAAAGCTGGCTGGTTCAAGTACATCGGCTAGAAAGTACAGTCACAATTTAGGAACAGTTTTTCTACGAAATTCTACTTTAAACAGTCTTGGCATCATTTGCCACCTTTTTGCAACATGGTTACCTTCGAACTCAGCGAAAGAACACCTTAAGTAAACGGCAGGCGAACTAAGAAGTTGCGTGCACGTAGCGGCACAGTAGTGGCGCTGTGGCTTATTAGAACAGGAGTTCCAGCAATATTCCAAAAGCATGCGATCGCAACAGCTACGTGTATTTAGATGATCCTTCGAGATAAACGTCTGAACACAATTCAGGCACAGTTTTTCGACGGAACTCTACTCTGAACAAGCTTGTTTTTATTCCCCACATTTTGGCAAAACAGTTACCTTCGAACTAGACGCAAGAACACCCTAGGTAAATGCCTGGCGAACTAAGACGGTAATTTGTTCTTATCTTAAAGACGCTATTTATGGATACAGAGAACATGAACTCAGGGAATTCTTTCCAAGCTGCGTACTTAAGAGAGACGCACAAACGCCTGAAGGTTATGTAAGACGTAGAGGAGCTCTCGCCCAGAATAAGACCTGGCTAAACCTTCACCCCTGTTAGGAGCCTACCTTAACTCCTCTGATGAAACCTCCCCAAGAAATCTCCCAAGAAACAGACTGCGTCTTGGTGCAGGTTAAGATGTGAAGGGCACTCCTATTAGAACTGCTCTCCCAGCTTTCAACCGCTCAGCTGTCAGACCGCGAACAGAAACAGCCGACCCAGCGAAATGTCTGCACGTAGGGTGACGTCATGTTGCCATGGCAACGAGATATGTCCGCCGGCCATGACAGGACAGATGTCACCAAATATGGTCAAAAGGAGGCCCGTGACGTCAGCTACGTCATATTATGATTGAAAGGAAGTTTTCCTTCACTGACCCCCCAAATCCTGTTCATTTTGGATAATCAGCATGTTTCCTGTCAATATTTTCCCGCGAGTTATCCTGTTTGCCATTCTGCGTTTTATAAGAGATTTGAATGATTTGAAGGTCACGTTCTTCCCGTTGAAGGTCGCGCGGTTGGTGGAATAGGTCGTTAGCAAACATCCCAGGAACGCTCTGAGCCTGAAGACGTGTTTAGTTCCTGTGTGATTGATGATTACAAGTCATACATCAGGAGGGAAAACTTTGGCTGGAGACCAACGGACACGTGATCAGGATCTAGGTCAAAGGTTGTAGTCAAAGGTTATGAACTTGAACGAGTTACTTCGAGTCTTTGAAACCATGATCTCATTATCTATGAAATACCCAGGCAGCTCCAAAAGATGTCCGCTTCTTGTGTGAGTTTTAGTGCTACTTGCTGCCATTTAGGATGTTGACGGTAATCGTGAAATGAGTTTAGTTTTGCCCGCTCATATCTCATGTTTACACGGAGAAAAATGTCCCCGAACTTAGGACTCACGCCGGGTCATTAGATAATACAAATGTGCGCAGTGCTGTAATATGCTGACACGGAAAGTTAGACTAGCCTTAGTCTCAAGGCTAAGCAAAGGACGATGATAAGTCATTTCTTTCGGCCTGGAAACTGAACGTGCTTTGCCCTAACAGTCTGAGGAAGAGTATATCCACTTAAGACGGAATGTTATACCCGTAGATGCTGCCCTTTCACCGGTTGCCAGTTTCTGTATTCGTTTATAACCTTTGAGGTCTTTGACATTCAGGTCTCAGCGTTCTTTCTTAAGATTGTGTACAGCTTTCTTAAGATTGTGTACATCTGCTCCACCGTAAACCGAGTCTAGTCTATAAAGCCTTAACATCGACCCGGTGCTTTTTCTTGGCCTGTGGTGTAAACCTTGGCAACTTTCCATTTCTGACCTTTGGGACGCTTTCTTACCATCGCGGATCTTCAAGAATGTTTTCTCGTCGCCCTGAGGCAGGTTGCTGTGGCAACCCGCGTCTTAAAGGCTGGGCAATGTCTGGTCGATGATGGAAAGTTTAACAGGAATACTTAAAGTCGCAGACACATCTGTAGTACGGTTTGTTTTTGCCGTAGAATTTTCTATAAGGTTATTAGAACACCAACCACCGGCAGTTACCCAGGACAACTTGTTCCGTCCCAAGAGAGCAGACGTGTTTGCACCGCACGACCGTCCCCACAACGCCTAGCTTAAGGCGGGGTCACACCTGCGTATATATTTAAGTCCGTATGAGGCGCGCATGGGAGTATTTGCCTACACCAGGCCCCACAGGTCGTAGGAAAAATGATAGAAAATGGACAAACGTAAACAGGTAACATGACGAGTTAGCTGGGTCGCTAACCATACTTCTCGGTCAGCTAACTCATCTGGCATGTTATGTATCTATATTTGTCCAATTTGTGCTATTTTTCCCACGACCGGTGGAGCCTGGAAGAGACTAATAGCTTCATACGCACCTCAAACGGACTTGAATATATAAGCATGTGTGACCCCACCTTTAGGCCATGTTGATTTAATTATATGGATGACATCCACGTACGCATCAATTTTCGACCGCTTCCAAAGGAATAAAAGGTTTTTAATTATACAGTATATTGTACAAAGCAGGTATAAGATGAGCAAATATATACCGTAGATCGTGAATATCGAGAAAGGATACTCACTATCATAAAATGCCAATGTTAACTCCAAGACCAAGGAATAAAATGTGAAAGTACTAGAATGAAGAATCTATTGTTTGATATACCATATTCCTTGCATTCAGTCATTTGTTCAACCTTCCTGACCACTTAGATTTCATGATGAAAGCAACTTTTATTTCTAGCGAAACGTTTTTTATTCGCGCGCTCGCATCAGTTTTGAAGTTCCAAGAGGATGTCATCCATGTGATCAAATCAACGTGACCTTAACCTGTAACCATGTTGCCGCGTGCTGAAAGGAGGGTTAATGACCTCAGCTGTAAATCCAAACGCTTATAAACAATGACCCACGACAACTTTTTCCGTCCCAAGAGAGCAGAATTGTTTGCTCAGCACAGAGCCACGACCGTCCTAATACCCCCTCACATGTAGCGAATATCGATCGGACGACGGGTTTGCGAGTTCTAAATTACGAGAAAGCATTACTCTAATGCCGAGGAAGAAATGGCAGAGTTCCCCCTTCCCATCAGGGTCATGCCTCCTCGTAATTTAGAACTCGCAGACTCGTCGTCCGATCGATTTTCGCCGGTGAGGGGGGTACAACAGCGTCCAATAAACCTGTAGTGCAACCATGTCACCGCTTACTGACAGGAGGGTCAATGACCACGATGCTACAGATCCTGAGATTCGCCAGAGGCTCATCAGTCTTTGGGATTACAAAACAACATTCTTTCTTTTTTATTTGGCATCGAAAGAAAGGCTTTGTAGTAATGTTATGGTAAACTAAATTCTCCAAGCAGATCCTACGGTGCCATTAAATGGGATCAAAACCTGGCAGAGGAGTGAAGCCGGCTTAGGAGTGTGCAGGTGCCTGTTTGACTCCCTTTGGCTGACTACACTCCTTGGCCAGCTTTGATACTATCTTATGGCGCCGTAGGATCTGCTTGGGGATTAATGGTAAACCTGTACTGCGACCGCTTACGGAAAGAGGGGTCAATAAACTCGGTTGTACATGTAAGTCCTAAATCCAAACGCTTATGAACAAGCCTTTCCTCCTGGTGTCTGCTGGGAGCTCCACTGATCCAGTCTGATCCTGGGATCACGTCTTCTGTTCCCTGCAGCTATCTTTGGATAATCTCCAAGCAGATCCTACGGTGCCATAAGATAGTATCAAAGCTGGCCAGGGACTATAGCCGGCTAAGGGAGTCAAACGGAGTTTGATACTATACATAACGCACCGTGGATCTGGTTCGAGATTATCTTTGGACACGTTATACAAACCTCGGGGCAGTTACCTTTCAACTTTAGGCCTTTCAGAAGGCATGTCGTAAGGCCTGGGGAAAATGTTGTGTTTCCTGTTTCCCGACCGACCCTATTAAAACCTGCTAAATCTTGACTTTTTTGGATGGGAAATGGAGTCACATAGCTTCTAGTTAGAATTTTTATTCAGACCCTCTTCATATTCAAGTAAAAAAAAAACCTGCGTGTCTGATCTAATAAAAAATAACTACAGATTTGTAACCAGTATGCACAGAATTAAAGTTTGACATGAAAAATTGTGTCATCATGCATTTCAATTTTCAGAAGATAACAGCGCAATGCGATATAACATTTCGCTTTGTTCTATTCCAAGACTTACAAAACTAAGAGAAGTCACACTGTAAGATATGACGTCATTGTTATGACGTAAGACTTACCCCTTTTCTTCCTTTTCTTGAGAATCTGCTGATCCTCGTCAAACTTCCTGCACAGCTCCAGATAGGTA
>NC_049996.1:17146703-17211594 GCF_000003815.2 Branchiostoma floridae | reverse complement strand
ACACACGCACACACACACATACACACAGACACACACACACACACGTAGACACAGACACACACACAGGCACAAAGACACACACACACACACACACACACACACACACACACACACAAACTCTCTTACAAATGAGCAAACGTATGCAACATGTATGTAAATCAACATTTCAGTTTTACACTTATTCTAAGGTCCAAACATTCCCTTACATATTTATCGACCTGTACACAGTAAGGGTTAGCTCATCCTAGAATGTAGATAATTTTGTCCATATGATGGAATGTAATGAACTCTTTTAAACAAGCGAAAGAAAATATGAACAGCTTTGTACGTTTCTCATCATATCGTGAACGTGAACAATCCATGATAAAGAGACACTAATTTCCAATCCCAGAAACACCTAAGCCATTTCTGATCATCCTGTGTCTCAATCTAAAAATAAGACAGAGACTATAACATAAAAGGAGTGACAACCCGCAGAAATACTGTTTATCTGGGTTTAACACTTACATGCCCGTGAGGAGAGGAGTCCAAACATAAGCAATGTACAGGTCCTGTGATAACATATCCTTTGAGCACGTCCAAGAATAATATCCAAAGCTCAGGACGCTATAAATTGACGCCATTCCTTCGTGTTCTACAACACAGACATCTTATGCAGCCCAGGGAGACATGTACTGAAAACACAGCTGCAAAATATGGTACCATATTTGCATCTCTGATGCGACGTAACTGGGTTTAATCAGGTCGTACCGCGCGTCGCCTCATGCATATGTGTGGTCGCGAAAACCTACTCTCACAAAAGGGCCTGCCTAAAAACAAAACACTACAAAAACACCCAACATGTGTGCTTGATCATACTATACCTGATGTCTATGAAAATACCTGAAAGGCAACTTTTGTGAGACACACATTTGGGCTTGTCATAGTGCCAAATGTCTTTGAAATCAATAAAGAAATAAATGAGCAATCAAACACCCTGCCTTTTTGGCGACACCTCAGTGACGGAGGCATTTTTCACAGTATGTATCCCTATGATACTGCACAAACAAAGAGCAAGAAGTAAACTTTTCCTAAGAAATGCAAACAGCGCAACGTTACTGCACAAACGTTACCTTATTTGGAACCGCGATGTTGAAGACGATACAGCCGGTGTCCCACTTCTCAACCTTTGACCTGTACCGTTTGAAGAGGGCGTGGATGGGATGACTAGCGCCCCCTGTCCTCAGCTGTCGGCGCTGCACCTTGTCCATTGCCTCGCTGCCCTCCCCAGTGATGTCCACAGATTCTGTCTTGACGCTGAGCGTTCTGGGACCTAATGTTGGCGGGGTGTTACTTTTGCGTTTTAACGGGATGCTCTCAACGCAGGGTTCGTGCGAGTGGCTTGTAGTTAGGACCTCGTGACGTTCTTTTTGGTTGAAATAATTCAATTTTGACCACTTACTTTGCGAGTTGTGTGGTGAATGGCGAACTTTTCTTGTAATACCAAGGTTCGATTCTTAGCTCTTGTGACAGCGTTATGGAATTTTCGTTTTTCTGACCAGAAACATCAACTTTATATTTAATACAAGCACTCGAACCCTGGTTAGTGGCCTCGTCATGCTGAAGCCGCCACCCTGCCTTTTTGACGACGCCTCCGTGTCGGGGGCATTTTTGCACTGCATTAATGGCTATGTACGTTTTCGTGTACTGTATATTATTGTAGCCGCCACGTTTCTATTTGGGTATTCCTGAAGGATATGTGCATGTACGTAGATACGTTTCGTTTTCACTGCAGTGGTTCACCCGCACATTCATACACAACACAATCATTCACTCATTCACACGTTTCCTTCAGATTTCCTCTGCATAATGTAATGAGGTTTCACACAACTTTACTGAAGGGTACGTAAGTTGGACTTAATGGCAGGCGTTTGACACTGTTTCTCTGTAGTGGCGATGATGGAGTTTTTCACTGAACCTGACCATGTGTCTCGTCAGTATTTCCCCTGTATGGCATGGCTAGGTAAAGCGAAGGCACACCAGTATATGTGTTTTGTGTTTAATTGTTAGTAGACTGTTGTTGTGCAGTCGTGTTGACTGTGAGTAGCATATGTGTGTGAAGTGTGGCTTTCTGAGAGTCGTGTTTTTTTTTGTCTTCAATTTTCTGCCGAGTCTGTTAGGAACCACAGACGTGAGGTGCGATGGGAGCTTCAGCATGACGTAACGTTACGTTAGGCGGCAGCATGCAGCCAGCCAATCACAGTCGAGTCAGGTGTGTGACTAGGTCACGTGATCGAGACGCCGATGGTCTACTGGCACAGAGGCATGATGGGTAAATGGCGGATGAAATCTATGAAGTTCTGGGCATGCGTAGACGTAACACCGGCTTTTGTGAAGCACATATGATGATAGAGGCAATATCTGCACATGCGTAGTGAGGTCTGTTAGTGCCATGCAGAGGTCAGAACACATGAGGTCATGGGTCAAGGGTGACAGATGAAGAGTTGTGTACCATGGTAGTGTTGTTCGAATTTCGTGTGGGCTGCCGTTTTGACTCCGAGGTTTGGCATATTTAGCTAAGAACTAGCCTTAACACACACATACCTTTCACCATTCACTTCACCAACAAACTTCACGCAGAAAGGACCCGACAAAACACCACAAAAATGGATTTTTCATCTGCTTTATTCTAGTTGCTAAGCGAATACATTGAAATGCGATAGCGGATCTAAAAAGGGGGTTTCTACCTTACAATGTTCCTTAAGTACATACCACATTCGGCCAGGAAACTCAGGCACCAGTAACATGGCGTCGTTGTCTTCAATTACACATGCCTCGATAGTAAGGTCTCCACTCCGGACGCCCCAACCAATTAGCACAGATATTCCGGTCACGTGATTTACCACGGACCCTTCCTTCCATGCACACCAGCACTGATTGGCTGATTTTTCCTTTCGCAGTGATTCAAAACTCCAGTAGGGCGCCTTACGTGGCGACGGTAAAGCGCATGCGTACACGTTACCAGCCTGGGTGGGTTGCTCTAAAATCCCATCATACTCTCCAGGCGGCAACTGAGTTGTTACTGACGCTAGTCACGTACGAGACGCCATGGTACAAAACTCTTCCGATTTTCGGGTTTCTGTGGATACAGGCTTGATCTGAGTGCCTCGACCAGTCACCAGTCGCTCACCTGACACTACTGTTCCGTGGCCAGAATGCAGACTACCTTAATTCAAACTCAATCACACGTTTCTAGTCTAATATTGAAATGGCAGAAAATGCAGAAGCCGAACAGAAACCCCCTTTGCGCATGCGGGTCCTGTCATCTCGCCGTCGCAGCTCTCTCGCGTGATCGTTGCCTGGCAACAAGATCTTACTTGAAATGAGGGGCAGGTTGGGAAGTTTGAGAAATGCGTTTTAAGTTGAGGGGCTTGTTTTTGCATTTTCAAATTTCCCGCCAAGTTTCGACCAATCAGCGAGAGGCGCGACGTGGTCAGGTGGATGACAGGAGTTGAACGTCAGGTAAAAATGCAGTTCGGACAAGTTCGGTAGTTCCCGAACGGTGTCGGGTTTTCCCGTCCACGTTCGGGATTTTCCGAGTCTGGTAAAAAGGTAGGGCGCAATTATAATCGCCCATGGACACAATGATAATTGTCCGAGTCGCTCATCAATCGGGATTCGACAGCTCAGGACAAGCTTCTTATCAATACAGCTGACCTTGACCAAGGTCAAGAAAGCTGTTTGTCTTGAACGTTTCTGTGAGGCTTCTTTACAAAGTTACAGAACACAACCCCCTAGCGGCTACCCGCATCCCTCCCGCAAACTTACAGCTGCAGTACCGGCGGCTGCAGCGCCAGGGGGCGTCTCAATCTTCATTACCGTTCTCAGTATCGTTACTTAATTGTTAGACACATAGCATTGTTTCTCAGCAATTGTCTTAATGCTGCAAGAAGACGAAGAAGTAAGATCGAGAACATCTTCATTTGCGATTCTTAGGTGCAAGCATTCAATGCTGCCTTCGTTTCGTCGAACATAATTTTGTCTTGGTCCATATAAAAATATATCTTTATCTTATAAATCTCTTATCGTAAACTATCTCTACTCTATCTACTATGTTCTTCTATATCTACTATGTCGTATTCTTGATTTGTCATGACTCTGACGTCCTACGCACGATCACGTGATACGCAGACTTCTACCCGTCACCTGACCTTGCGTAGGGACGCCAGCTCGCTCATTTGCATAGTCGGGATGTCTTGTTTACGAGGACTCACCAATGACGTGGAGTGTGATAGCACACTCGTCATAGCCGTTCTCGTTCTCAACCTTAACCTTGTAGGTCCCCGCGTCGTCCTTGATGGGCGCGAAGATGGAGAGAGTCGTGTTGTCTGGGGTTGTCTTCACCTGGAACTTGCTTCCCTGCACGATGGGCACGAAGTGCTTGCCGTTGGTGAAGCGCTTCCGGGTCCAGGTGACTTTGGGGGCGGGCGTGCCTGCGATGCGCACCGTCAGGTGGACGTTCTCGCGCTCGCTGATGGTGACGGACGAAGGGTACTCCTCCACACGAGCGGAGGCTGCGGAGACAGAGAGATGGGGATGAGGGTTGGATCATGATAACTGTTTTTTAAGAACTCCTTGCAGTCATGCTGAACTGCGCTCTAATCACCTTTTCAAACTCGATCGTCATCTTCAAACTAGATCACTCATTCATGGAATCAAAGACTAATAGAAAAACATATCGTCCAACAGAGAAACCTGCTGAAGACATTCAGTCAGTGCTTAATACATAGGAAAGCTTGCATTCATCTGGTTCAACACTAGTTTTACAGTCATTTCCAAAACGTTTGTAATATTTTTTATCAAATAAAAACGTATTGCTTTGGGCTACAACATATATTCCAAACTCTACATCACTATGGCAACAGGAAATGACTGTGGTAACCATGGAAACCGACTCACCATCATCCCTCATGACGACAGTCTCCTCAGTAGTGGTAACCGTCTCCATCACCTCAAACACCTTGCCGCCCTCCTCGTAGGTACGGGTTACTGTCTGCTGGGTCATGCCATGGGCAGCTTCTGTGGGCGATAATCAATGGATCAATCAATCAATCAATCGGAATCTAAGATTGATCAATACAAGGAGCTTTTCCTGATAAAAGCTCGTTGATCAATATAAAGAGCAGGTATCCCAGCCTTGTGAATTCAACTAAAGATTAAAAAAATAAGCTGAAAATCGAAATCTCATGTAATTTTGTTTTCATTAACATATGATAGCAAGGCTTCCTCCGATTTATTTCACTGATTTGCTGTGTCATACGTACAGCCTTGCACACATACGTACAACTAGCCCTGCTAGACACACACAATATCGGACCAATAAACTAATACACATAATCATTAAGGCAATAGCATCTACAATGAAAGTATGTGCCTTTCACACATCCCAGAGCTTCCTTAGACAACGATCTGGCACACAAGAGGAGCAGTATAGGCAATTGGTGCAAAAATTGTGCAAAATGTGGTAAAAGCATGAAACTTGGCACAAGTGTTCTGTACAACAATAGAAACAATTCTAGGGGCGGTGCCAAAAGAAACCTGCTTTTACATGGCAACGGTTTCTAGGCAACATTTCTTGCATGGTAATGGGTGCCAAAGAGAGCCACTGTCTGCATTTCTGCCTGAAAACGCCTTGATTTGTGGGCCAAATGACACAAAAGCGGGTACTGTGATAGCCAAGACCCATTTCTTTATAATTCAGACTGTCCTTTTTACTGTAAATCTTAGAGAGCCGTACCGTGAACCTGTACAGGCACACTGCACGAGAACTGTCCCCGGGAGTTGGTCAGCACGCAGTTGTACTCTCCGGAGTCACGAGTCTGCGCATCGCGGATCTCCAGGGTGGCAAGGTCGCCGACCTTACGGACAGACAGGCGGCTGGTCTCAGTCACCTAGGCAACAAGAAAACACACAAGATTCTGGTAAGTTTTCCGTTTGCATTTAGCATAAAAATCAAGGAGGTTCAAAATCTTACGTGAAATTCTATGTCATTAGCTATCTCAATATCTGACAGAACATTTGCGACTATATCAACGTGACAGTGATGATGATGATTAAGATGGCGCACCTTCTTCCTGTCCTTGAGCCATTCGACCTTGACATCGTCACCCTTGACCTGTGCGGCTAGGGTCACGGTCTCGCCCACGTTCTTGAACTGTGGCGCCGGCCTTGACACAAAGTCGGGGGGAACAATTTCCCTGGAGGAGAAGATTACATGTTCAGCACCATGGGCAAGAACAATGATGATTCATCTTTTCAGATTGCTATGCACCAATTATTCTACACTCATACTCAATGACTATCTGCTTTATCTTCAGTTTTTTCTAGCAGACTTCACCTTTCTGTCTGTGGCAACCAGAAAGGGAACAGAGTTATGATTTGACGTTTTTACACTCACTCACTTAATATGTGTCTGTTTTAATGATCTTTAATGTGGGTTACTCTATTTGATGTTTTCACTTTTATGTCAGTAGCAAACAGACTGAGATGTTTTAAGTTGATTGACTCTATCTGATGTAAACTCACTTTTCTGTCTGCACAGTGATCTGGAAGTCGCACTTGATGACGCCCCCGCGGGTGGCGGCCTGGCACGTGTAGGTCCCGGCGTCCTCCTGCAGGATCTCGGCGATGGTGAGCGTGTGCAGGTCGCCGCGGGACTGCTGACGGAAGTCTGCCGTGTTCCGCAGCACCTGGCCGTTATGCAGCCACTTGATCTTAGGGTCTCCTGAGGTGGGGATCAATCAATCAATCAATCAATCAATCAATCAATCAATCAATCAATCAATCAATCAATCAATCAATTCGTTATCAAGAAACAGTCACCTTATCTTAGATTCGCCTAAAAGAACAATATCAGTTACTCCAGTTTATAGATGACTCGATGGACGGGATGAATGAAGTGGTTTATCAAGAAACAGTAGTAAATACATCACGTGTTATGATGATAAAAGGAACACGTATATAGTGGGTCGAAAATATCAAACGTATTTTCCAATTGTACCTAAAGATTAAAGAGTGCGTGGAGCGCATAAAACGATCAATCAATCAATGAAATCGAAGACTCGCGGCTCACCAGGGATGGAGGCCTTGAGCGTGATCTCCTGACCGGAGATGACCTGCATCTGCGTGGTTGTCGTGGAAACGACCTCCTCCGTGACGTGTTCCTCCACACGTACCTCCTCCGTCATGGTCATCTCCCGGACCACCTGCTCCTGTACCAGGGTAGCCGAGCTGCGACGCTCAGCTTCTACAGGGGGAAGGGTATCGATAGTAAAATATCATTACAATAGCCAAGAATAGCTTTTTACACCACGATCCTGGGTAGATCATTCTGTTGAGCTATTTCCACATTTCCACAAAGGGATCCGGCCGGGCAGTTTTGTGGAACGAAAAGTGCAATATATAAGACAACAAAACACAAATTGACCAAAAGTGATTCAACAACATGCCTTGTGCATACTTATTGGCATAAACGTTAATTTTTCTCTTCAGTCGGGCCCCAGGTAGAAAATGTGACGTAGGCCTTCATTGAACTCTGGGTCGATGATTCAGGAGCTCTCACCATATTCGCAACTTGAAAAAAAAAAGTTCAAACAAACGTTTAAACAAAGAAACAAGCTTACCCTTGACAGTGAGCTGGCAGGAGGTGGTGACGGAGCCGCCCTCGTTGGTGACGGTGGCGGAGTAGACGGCGGTGTCGGCCACGGAGGTGTCGTATATCTCCAGGTGGAACATTCCGTTCTCACTGTAGATCTCGTACCTGTCGCCTTGCTTCAGCGTCTCGGAGCCCTGGGAACAAGAACAACAATGTGTCTCAGTGACATTGGAACGAGAACCGCAATGTGTCTCAGTGTGTCTTAGTGACATGTTCCCACAAGAACCGCAATGTGTCTTAATCCTGGGAACAAGATGCCTGATCTATTATGTATCTTTATATTGTTAGCGTAAATTTTGAGGACAAGAAAACGGTAGAGCTGTTGAATTTGCATCAGACTATTCAAATAGTATGTCATGTGCTATGTCATGTGGAAAAAAGTGTACCAATATCAATACATAATCAGGAGCTACTGTCCAGACACAGATGTTACGTGTTTCCATAACATTGGTTGAAAGTAGTTTAAGGATTTTGTGGCGGAAAGGACACCTACGTATCTTTTTTATTTCTTTTAAAGTTAAAAGAATTGTACAAGTTTCTGCTTAAAGGTGAAGGAACACTACCGCACCTTCTTCCAGACGATGTCGGGAGCGGGCTTGCCGGAGGCTGCGCAGCTCAGCTTGGCGATGGACTCCGCCTTCACTTCCTGAGGCTTCAGCTCGGTCGTGAACTTGGGCGCCACAGCCTGGGGAGTGGGGCAGGTATCATCAGTGTTGTGTTAAAGGTGAATATGTTTGGTCAGTAACTACACGTACTTGATATGTAGCTAGGATACTGTACTAGTTTCTAATACAGTATATTGCAAATAGCACGAAGAGATGGTCCCATCTATATTGGCTGCATTCATTTATTGATGTAGAACTCTAACAGTTGTACAAGTGTCATTCTATCCATAGTGACTTTGAAGAGAGCAGATCTTAGAACATGGTTCAGACTGGGGGGGCAAACTTAACCACTTCTCTTTTCTATGTCTTTGTATTTTCTCCACACGTCTTACCTTGGGCTTGACAGGCTTCTCGGGTTCTTTGGGTTTCTCGGGTGCTTTCGGCTTCGGAGGTTCCGGCTTCTTCTCGGGCGCCTTGGGCTTCTCAGCCTTGGGCTCCTCCTTCTTAACAGGTTTCACCTCCTTCTTCTTCTCTGTGACCTTGACCTCTTCACGCTTCTCGACGTGGATCTTTCCGGCCACGGTCAAGGTGAATTCGGCGCGGACCTGCGTGTTTCGGCGGGAGGGACAAATGTGGATTTTAGTTTGGTTTCACAGTAAAACGTACCAGCATTTTACAGAACATGTTCAGAGACATATGTATTATAATACTGGCTGCAAAAGAACTCAATGGAAATTCAATCAAATACCATTGATTATTCCATCCATAATTAAGTTCACATTCATTATAGACTATTACATGTACACCTGCCATACTGTTCACTTTAAGTTACCTCGGTTTATAGATTGTATAGGTTTTGTTTCTTACATGCGATTTTATTGTACTTGTACTGTACGGAATAAAATAGTGAAACGATGCATAAAGTTAACATTAATGAAGATCCGACGAATAAAACAAACAAGCAAAAAAACAAACAAACAAACAAACACCATACCTCTCCCTGTGCGTTGTTAGCGACGCAGGCGTAGTGTCCGCTGTCGGTCTTGGTGATCTTTGTGACCTCGAGGCTGTGTGAGTATCCGCGGGACACTATGGTGTAGCGGCCCTCGGCACGGATCACCTTCCCCTCGCGGAACCATGTCACTGCGCGAGAAAAAGTAGTCCCATTTGATGATGAGCATTCACCAAAGTAACCGTGAAGGATCGAAGAAATACCAAGCATTTTAGGGACAAACTGCTCGAGAAAAAGTAGTTCCATTTGACGTACATTTACCAAAGTAACCGTGAAAGACTGAGGAAATAATTAGTATTTCTGTATTATTCATAGCTTGAGTTCATCTTTAGAATAAACAACAACAAATAAACAAGTGTTTTGCAAACAAACCTGAGGGTCGGGGAGATCCGTCCATCTTGCACTCGAACTTGGCGGAACCGCCTTCGGGCGAGTCCTTGGTCTGCGGCCTAGCGGAGAATGTCGGTGCTGCAGGGGCCTTCTCCATAGCGCCTGGTGGATGGAAATGAAGAGAAAATGTTAACGTTTGTCCTCAGTCACATTAAGATAGCCACAACAGATCCGTGCACAAATCGTGAAGGGGAGACCTCGGGTCGGAGTGGCTCCTGTGGAGAAGTAGTAGGGTGCAGTTCAGAGAGGAACCGGAAGAGGGCGGTATGAGACATCCAGAGGGTTGAGATAAGAAAAATAAAGTGGATGGAGGAGGCGTAACCGGTAGAGGGCAGGTGGGGAACCCAAGGGTTTATGACTGAGAAAGGGAACAAAATAACTGTGGACATGAAAAGTTCCTGGGGATAAGGCAAGAAGCGCCCTGCACTTTGGACGGAAACCAGTAGGGGAGAAGTCAGGGGATCAGGACTAATGACTTCAAGTTGAAGGGAGGAAGGGAGGATATCCACGACGTGGAAAGGAAGACAGGAAGGCGTTTGGGTCTGTGGAACCTCGCAAGTTACATGGTCAAATGGAAGAGTGAATGAAATGTGGAAGTTAGAAAGTTGGAGAGAGAGAAAAGATGTCTTAATATGAAATGATGGATTTTTGGGAAGTTTTAGAAAGGCTTAAGAAATGGCTTTGTACAAGAACTTTGAAAACTGAGTCATCTGTTCATGAGTATTTACCTGTATATGTTATCAAGATGCTACCAAGAAGGGTTAGTACCAAAGAGATCGACTGTGTTAGACTAACGTTGCCGGGTTAAAACCACCATTTATTGTAGAGAAAGAGTAGGTCGTTATGGAGCAGCCTCCCAGACATTGCAATAGAAAAGCACTAGGCACTAGGCATGGTTAGATATTGAGCAAGAGATTTAGTACTGATAAAACTTGGTGAGAAGCGTTGTTGTTGTTAGCGGCAACACAGCGAGGTTGTGAGAGCAGCGATATAAGATGTGCAACAGCACAGCAGCTACCTTCACTATCGAAGGTCTTAAAGCGTTTTTCTCGAGACGTCTGCAGACCAGCGAGGAAGGGATCTACACCCTTCTCAAGGAGACCTTCTTGGCGTTTCTCTTTCGACTCTTCTAAGGTTGAGACGTAGACTTCGCCTTCAGTCACGAAGGATGCAAGACGACGGATCTTTGCTTCGTCTTGCACTGTTGCTGTTTCAGCGGCAAAGCTGTGTCCTATCGTAGCGAAAGCATTGCAGTGTAAGCCTAGAGCAGTTAGCTTGAACTGTTCAACAGCCCAGCAGCTGTATGTATAACCTATCGTGTCTGCACAAGGCAAAGTTGGCAGAGAGCTTTGGTGAATGATTATGAGCACAGCATCTACTTACAGTGCTGTATAACCAGCTACAAGCCTTGTGAAAGCTGCATGCGGTGTGCGAAGCATTTTGCACCTGAACAACATGCGTATATGTTGATTTACTAAATCTTACAACTTTTACCTGATTTTACGTCGAGTGGTAATTCAAAGTCGGACAAAAAAGAATATGAATCAGAATAAATTTTTCTTTAACAATGAATCTTCAAAGGGGGAGGAAACATAATAATAAACTGCACACGGGGAAGCTAATAGGGGTACGATATCGCACAGGGGTAGGGAAGGGGAGTAAAACATTGTACATCAAAACTTCGTGAGGGTCAAGAAGGGCGGAGTGGGGGGGGGCACATGTACCTTCTCCTTGTAAAGTCTTAAGACGTTTTTGCTTGGCATCAGCCAGGCTCTCAAGGAAGGGTTCGACTCCTTCCTGTTGCGGAGCCTGGTCCCTATCCAGGCCGGGGATAGGCGTCTCAGACGGCGAGATGGCGAAAAGCTGCAGCCGTTTCTGCCTGCTTGCCTCTACTGCCTCTAGATGCGCATCTACGGTTACACCGAAGGGGGAGGGGGGCATAGAGCAAATACAAGCAAGCGTCACTGAAAGCAAAGCATTAGACGCAGTACATATAAGCAGAAGCTTGCAAAAGCTGCACGTCTTAATTCTTTTTTCTCTTCCAGATGTCTTAGAGGTACTACAAACTTCTTACGAAGCCAGCCAAAGCAGATACGAAGCTGGGTTATTTCGGATGTCTTAAAGGTCCTAAAGGCGTCTTACTTACAAAGCGCCGGAAAGCAGCTACAAAGCTGATAATGTGTATGGTAAAGAAATCAGCCAATTGAAAGCAGAATCGAAGCTGGGTTATTTCGGTACTATTTCCGTTTATTAGGTACTAAAAGCTTCTTATTTATACAGCATGTCAAGCAGCTAACAAGCTGATAACGTCTATGGTAAAGGCATCAGCTAAAGAAATATGCTAGTTTTCCTGTCACCACCGGGTGATAACTTACAGATGATAACTACTAAAGAGAAGCACTGTGCGTTACTTACCGACATTGAGGGTGACTGACACGGTGGTGGTGCCGGTAGAGTCGGTCGCCTCTACGATGTACTGTCCGGTGTCCTCCCTGATGACGTCACGGATGACGAGCACGTACGTGTTACGTTCGCGCACCAGGTGATACACGTCACTGTCCTTGATGACGATGCCGTTGCGCTTCCACACCACCGTGGCCTCCGCTGGAAAATGGTTTGTTTCTTGAGTCAAATCCAATTACTTCGTTTTAAAACACCGCTATGATTCGCAGATAAGTGTTACATGCATTTTACAAACCTTCTAAGGGCTAATATGAGAGCCAAAGAATCTTTCATTTTCAGGTAATGGATCTCCATGCAAAGGAAGAACATACAGTGACACTATGAAAACATGTTGTTAGCAGCAAAGGTGTACCATGATTTTTCTGTAGATCGTAAGTCTGGTTTTATACAAGATGCATTCCCAACATCATGATCAATACTTAGTTGTTTTTTTTTTAATGTAGTCAGGTTTTTCCTTCATGCACTTAAAAACACTTTCGGACACTTTTGTGGAGACAGTCTTGTCAGCTTTTGAATACTTTCACCCTTGAAAGATGTCTGCGTGCCAACACCATCATCATGGGGACGTGGTTAGTCCATGCACCACTGATCTCCAGCCGTATCCGTCCCCAGTTCCCATGCCAAGATGCTACCTACCATCGAGTGAGACCTCGAGACGTGCGTCCTCTCCGTCAGGTACGGAGAAGTCGGTGACTTTGCTGGTGAAGACCGGGCCGGTGCGGGGAGGCGGAACCTCCTTCTTCGGCTCGGGCTTGGGTGGGGACGGCGCGCGGGGTGCCGGTGCGGCCGGTGGCGGGGATGGCTCACGGGCCGCCGGCGGTGCAGCGGCTGGCTCCGGCTTGGGTTCCTTGAACTTCCGGGCAGGTTTTGGCTCCTCTACTGGAGGCGTCGGCTTCACAGGTGAAGGCGGTGTAGGTGTGGTAGGTGTCACAGGTGGCGTCACAGGTGGTGTCACAGGTGTAGGTGTAGGCTCCGCCACAGGTGCAACAGGTGCAGGTTTCTCCACCGGCGCGGGCGCAGCCTCCGCAGGCTCAGCTGCGGGTGGTGCAGCCTCGATCCTCGGGCGGACGATCTCTTCGTACCGAGGAGGTGCCGGGGCCGCCACGGTGGGCGCCTCGGTCGGCATGTGCCACACGTAGCCGACTTGGTCATGCTCCTCTGCAAGGGCGAGACAAAAGAGGACATTTAGCGAACATACATGTACAATTGGTAATCTGTACAATTAACATGCATGTGTTTCAACTGTAAAATGTGGGTGACCCAATGAATAGTCGATCAGCCATCGCTGACAAGTGGAAAGGGTGCCATAAAACAATGACTTAAGGTCCTTAAGGGGGTATTAAGAAAAAAACTTAAAGGGGCCTTAAGACTGGAGGGAGCATAGTGGAAAGGCTGCCATAAAACAGGAGGCCTTAAGACAGTAACTTAGGGAGCCTTAAGACAGTAACTGAATGGGCCCTTAAGACAGTAACTTAGGGAGCCTTAAGACAGTAATTTTAAGATAAGCCCACGTACTTGCTACGCTGAGTCTCCCGCGGGTGATGGCAGAGCCCAGCCTGTTGCTGACGGTACAGCTGTAGTCTCCTGCGTCCTGCAGGGACACGTCATAGATGCACAGCGTCAGCACGCCGTACACGTGCTTGAACCGGAACTTGTTGTCTTCCCGGATCGTCTTGCCGTCCTTCGCCCACTCCACCTTCGGCTTCGGGTTGCCTTCCGCAGAGCACGTGAACTGAGAGTCGAAACCTTAAGGAAATGCAAAACAACAAGTAAGTTAAGCGTACTTCTATGGTTTCTTTGAATAAAAGCATTGACTCCAGTTAAAGTTACAAAATTTTAATTTCACTTTTGTCCACTTTCACTTTTGTCCACTTTCACTTTTCTCTACTTTCACTTTCCTCCACTTTCACTTTTCCACTTTCACTTTTCTCCACTTTCACTTTCCCCCCTTGTTTATGATTCTGATTGGTCAAGACTCACCTTCAATGACGGTGTGCTCGCGGAGTCTGCGGGTGAAGACGGGGGCGGACTCGGCGCCGAGGCTCATCTTCTTGTCCTTGCGGCGCCGCTGGCTGGAGGCTGCCGAGCTGCGGCTCTGGCGGGTTCTGAAAGAACCACGGGTCCTAACATGAATATTGGGTTAGCGGCTTATAGTACTACAGTATAGGGACCGACCAGAGAGGGGCTGGGGAGCAAGAATACTTCTGTGTATTTCTCCATACTACAGACATATGCAACATAGACTGCAAGGATAGAAAAGATACACATTGCTGCTTATTTTCCATATCAGTAGTTTCATTGCTCCGGGAAATTTCAGTGGTGTTACTGTCACGTTCAAGGCTCAAAATTTGTCCACATGTAAAAAATAATGATTTCGGCATCGCGAAACAGCATTTGCTGAAAGACTTATTTGTTTGACAATGCACATCAAAACTATCACGCTTCAGATGTCTCAAGACGTTAAGTGTACCTGTCGGATTCCTTAGAAGACACGGATCCAGCCGGAGACACGGAGGACGGCGGCACGGCCATGTACTCCTCCGCCTGCGCGATCTCGGCACGGCGGCGAGCCTGGTAGTACTCCATGCTCTCGTACTCCATACGCTGGACACGGCAGGAAGGCACTCGTTAACATTGGAGTTATAGAGAGACATTCATTGACACAACAAAAGAACAGGGACTTCTGTAAGGTCTTCTACAGCAGTTATTATAAATACACAAACCAAAGTTTATATAAGAATGTACACCTTTACAGAATGGCGTAAGCAAGCACGTGCATAGATCAAGCGGCTTTCCAAGAAGTAAGCTTATGATTAGGAAAGTTCTATATATGGTCATAAGCCTATTCTACAAATAAGAGAGTAATAAAGGTTTGATGTTGAGTTCATAGTACGATAATACTATACACATGCTGATCAAGAATATTCATTGGCATCTTTCCCTACTGCACAAGTTGAATGTTTTGTATGAATACTTGCCTCGTATTCAGCATACGGCAGCGGCACAAAAGACGGCACGCTGTCCTCAATCTCCATCAGATGCTGGTAGGGGGACTTGTATTGCTCGGGCCTGGGGGAGGGGCGAGGGGGTGGGGGTGAAGAAAGGTGAGAATTAGACCAGGCACTTAAAGACAATGCGCTACAATGTTGAATTATAGAAACGGAATGTAGTAAGACATCTCTATTCTTAGTTGACCTAAATTGCTACCGGTATCTTTTGTGAGGAGGTCTTAGTGTACATTTTTTGTATTTGTCTATTTGTACAGTATTACGTACTGTATGTGCCCAGGGACACCTGAAAAACAGGCCGAAGCCTCAATGTTATTACTCTGGTAAAATGAAATAAAACAAAATGAGCTGAGACGTACTTGACGTAGTCGCGGCGCACTTTGAGCATGGCGTCGCTCTCCGTGGAGCCGCAGGAGTTCTCGGCCCGGACGGTGTAGAGTCCGGAGTCGTCCGGCAGGCAGTTGTGGATGAGCAGGGTGCAGGACTCGTCGTCCTCGTACACAAACTCGTAAGGAGCCTGGTCATAGAGAGGCTTGCCGTCCTTGAACCTAAGGTGATACGGAGGTGTCAGTTAAGTCTTGAAACACTGAGACGTCTGTCATGCCTCGGATATATCAGAGTATGACCAGCTGACACTTGATGTGATCATTTTTATGCTACAAATTGACGGTACTATAAACCCAAACTGTTTTTGGCAACGTTTGGAAAACCTCTTCCTGTAGTGTTGCAATGCAAAATCAAGATATTTGCTCTGTTGAATACATGTTGGAATCTTGATAATTCGTGAGACAAACAAGAGGAATTTGTGTCACGACTACAGTAAGATTTCATAAAAAGCAGCATGCACTTTGCGTCAGTGTAAACAGAAGCGCACTCACCAGGACACGACGGGGTCTGGGATGCCGAGCACGCGCGCGGACATACGGGCGGTCTCGCCCTCAGCCGCGTACGTCTCCTCAAGTCTCACCCTGAAGATCGGCTTCACGAACTCGGCCTCAGCAACCTTCCTCGCTGTGAAGAACACGAGAAGCATTCAGTCATAGGAAACTTTACAAACGTCTTTAGTTTGGGACATCATCGGAAAATTTGCAAAGGTCATTAGTAGTTTGGGGACGGATTAGAGGTATTTAGATCACGATTATTGACTAAAGACAGCTTCAAAAACCGCTATGTCCCCGCGTAAGAACAACCTTGTCACAAATGCTAATAGGCGTCGGTAAACACAGGAAGTGACGTACCTGTGACGTGCAGAGAGCAGCTTGACGACACCTCGCCATGCTCGTTGACGAAGGTGGCTGCGTAGCTCCCGGCATCCTCCAGCGTGACGTCACTGATCTCTAGGTTGTACAGACCCAGCTCCTCCACCATGCGGTACTTCCCGTTGGTTTCCAGGGCGTTGCCGTCCTTGTACCACGTGACCTGTGATGAAAAAGACGTTTATATACAGGTCCATATTAGACTGGCTAAAATCGCGGCCCTACAATTGCCGCCGCCCCAGGCGGGGGTCATTAACGAGAGATTGTGTAAACACAGGCTAAGGTCCATATCTATATGGAACGGTTTGCCTTATAGCGTTTAATCTGCCAGCTAGTCTACCTTCCGACAGGAGCTTCTAATGTGCGCAAATCAGTCCATTTGATTAGACGTAGACTGTAAATATCACTAAGATTACCTGCTTATAGCGTTTGACGTTTAACAGCGTTTATAGCACTTGAGAGCGATTTCTTACAGCGTTTAATTTGCCAGCTAGTCTACGTTTCGTGTATACGTATATAAATCAGTTCATTTGATTAAATGTAGAATTCAAATATCACTAAGATTAGCTGCTTTCAAATCTTGTATGTTAGCTAACAGACCAAAGTACCTGTGGCGTCGTGCACCGGTTGACCACGCAGGCCAGGCGGCAGAGGGTTCCCTGGTACACGTGACGGTCATAGAGCGGCATGAGCAGGCGCGGCGGACACGTGACCGCCACCTGTTCCTCCTCACGCTCAGTGTAGTTGTAGAGCTCCTTGCGCCTGCGCGTGACAGTGCCGTCAATCAAGATGACGGTCAGCTCTGTCCAGCTGCGGACGCGGCCAAATCTGAAGAAGAGAAAAGATAAGAAACATGTAAGATTGAAAAGCGTGTTCCCAAATTCTTAAAGTAGACCAAGTATCAGGTGTCATCTTTTAAAAACGATTGGTGAAAATTCCTACAACTGAAGTGTTCGTCCAAGCAGTAAAGTTTGCATGTTTTTTTCATGTTTTATTCCTAGAAAAGATGGCACTTACTAATAGTCGCATTTCACGAAGAACTAAACATTTTTATCAAATGTCTACTTTACAGCGAAGGAAACAGAAAAACGTTGGATAGTCTCACCTGTTCTCCACGGTGCAGGTGTATCGTCCGTCATCATCAGCGGTGATGTTGTTGATGATAAGGCTGATCCTGCCCGAGGCACGGTCGTACTTCATCTGGTACTTGCTTCCGTCCTCCAGAGTCACGTCCTTCCTCTCCATGGAGTGGAACCCGTGATGTTCGCAGATCTTCTGCCAGGAGAAGGTCGTCTCGGCGGACGTGTGGATCTTCAGGTCGATCCTAGCCGCGCAGCCTTCAACTGCAGTCACGTGGCGAACCCTGCTCACCTTCTTGGGGCCGAGATCGTCCCTCTCGACCGCCAGGGTGACGCGGACCTCCACTTCCTCGGAGCGAGCAACGCCGCGCGCGGCCAGGCGGCCGATGGCGTGCGACGCCGTGTAGGTGTCGTAAGCCCTCCTGCGGAAGAAGAACTGCCTGTGACGTGTCTTGGTGATGTCGGTGGAGCAGACGGTCTCCATGCCTCTTCGGAGCCACGGGTGCTCCAGGCACTCCTGAGCGGTGTAGCGGGAGTTCTTGTCCTTCCAGAGAAGCCCGTCCACAAAGTCCAGGCACTCGTCGGAAAGGTTGTCGAACGCCTCCGCGTCGAACGCCCAGCGTAGCTCGCGGACGTTCTGCTCGGTGTCCGCTTCTGACTCGCCCTCGAACGGTGAGGTGCCGCCGAGCAGCAGGTAC
Source organism: Branchiostoma floridae (assembly GCF_000003815.2). Lineage (NCBI taxonomy): Eukaryota > Metazoa > Chordata > Leptocardii > Amphioxiformes > Branchiostomatidae > Branchiostoma > Branchiostoma floridae. The sequence continues at coordinate 17,193,390 of NC_049996.1, read as the reverse complement.
ACGATGCAGCCGAGAGACCACATGTCAGTGGACGTGCCGACGGACTCGCTGTTCAGGACCTCGGGAGCCATGAACTCGGCTGAGATGTAGCTCATGTTCACCTTCTGGCCTGGCTTGGCCTGGCAGGAGCGACCGAAGTCGGTGATCTTGATGTAGTAGCCCACGTGCGTGCAGCACATGATGCTCTCCGGACGCAGGTGCAGGTGCAGGATGTTCTTGGAGTGCAAGAACTCCAGCCCCTCGCAGATCTGGCGGGTGTAGTGGATGCAGTCGGCCTCCGTGTAGTGCACGCGGTGGTCCGTCACCATCTCCAGCAGCTCGCGACCTGAGATGAACTCGCGGATCATCGTCAGCTGGTCGTGAGCCTCGTAGGCGTCGTACAGACGCAGCACGCGGGCGTGGTTCAGCTTGTGCAGGAGCTCGATCTCGCGGCGGCACAGCTGCTTCCTCTCCGACGTCTTGCAGGTCACCACGGTGGCGGCGAACGTGCGTCGGGTGGAGCGCTCCACCACGCGGTACACAGCACCAAAGGCGCCGCGGCCGAGCTCTTCCTTGAAGTCGAAGACGTCTTCCGGTCCGCCGGTGCTGACGAAGGAGGTTCTGGGCACGCAGGGCGCCTCGGTGTTCACCTCGTCGTCGTAGTTCTGGCGGAAGGTGCTGCGGGTTTGCACGACAGTCGTCTCCAGGCACGTGCGGCCGCAGCCGAACGCGTTCATGGCGCTCACGCAGAAGACGTACTGGTTGCTGCTTCTCAGTCCGTACACGGTGCAAGTCGTGGTCCTGACGGTCATGATTCTGATCCAGCGGTTAGAGGTCACGGCGCGACGTTCCACGACGTATCCGGTCACAGGCGAGCCACCGTCGACAGCGGGCTCGGACCAAGACAGCTTGACGCTGTCCCCGGTCACTTCACTGACCACTGGTGGTTCTTCGGGCGGGTCAGGGACTGCGGCCACTTCTATGTTAATGGTAGCGGTGTCCTCGCCGATGCTGTTCATGACGTTGAGTGTGTAGGCTCCGGAGTCGTGCGCATCCACCTCCAGGATGGTCAGCGTTGTGAACTTCTTGCCGGACATGATCTGGAAGTGCATGCCGTCATCCACGATGGTGCGGCCCTCCTTCTCCCACGTCACCATGGGAGCGGGGTCGCCGTAGACGGGCACCTTCAGGCAGACGCTCTCGCCGCGCTGGATGTTGATCTTCTTCTTCAGCTCCTCCGGCAGGTCGATCTTGGGATCGCCGAGGATGCTGAGCTGAGCGGAGGCGGTGACGGCGCCGGCACTGGAGGCAGCGCGGCAGGTGTACTCGCCGCAGTCAGGCTCGTGCACGTCTAAGATCTGCACCTTGATGTAGCCTGGCTCCTTGACCACCTTGTACTTGTCGTCCGTCTTCAGCTCCTTGCCGTACATGTTGTAGAACTTGAGGATGTAGTCGGAAGTGCAGATCATGTGTGCGGAGAACTCGGCGGTCTCGCCCTCGCGCACCTCGCAGTCCTGCGGGTTGCGGACGAACCGCGGCAGGATGATCTCACGGTCGTCCTTAATGGTGACGTATTCACAGGCATCTGATGAGTAGCTGACGCCCATGGCGTTCTCGCTACGCACCCGGAACTGGTATGAGGAATACTCGATCAGTCCGGTGACTGTGTAAGACGTTGTGGTGATGAGAGTGGAGTTCACGCGTTGCCAGTAGGCGCCGGTCTTCTCTCGCCTTTCAACGATGTAGCCGAGCAGGATGGTGCCACCGTTAGACAGCGGCTCTTCCCACTTCAGCTCGACGGAGTCCTTGTCCACATTCACCACCTCTGGTGGCGTCTCGATCCTGTCAGGCGTGCTGTACAGGTCCTCGGCAGTGGTGGGTTCCGTGGTGTCCAGGGGATCGCTCAGACCGACAGAGTTCTGGGCCGTGATGCGGAACAGGTAGCTGGACTTGTTCATGAGGCGAGTCACGCGGCAGCGCGTCTCGGTGGCGTAGGCGGTGACCAGTCTCCAGACTCCCGCGGACGGCTCGCGCTTCTCCACGATGTAGTTTGTTATACGCGAGCTGCCGTCGCTCTCCGGTGTCTCCCAGAGGAGGAGCATGGAGTTGCTGGTGACCTCTTGAACTCTGACCGGTCCTTGTGGTACAGACGGCCTGTCGACAACGTCAACGACAACCTTCAGGGTCAGGATACCCTGGGCGTTCTCGATGTTGGCCGTGTATTCCCCGCGGTCCTCCCACTTGGCGTCCTTGATGATCATGTTAGTGTAGGTTTCTGTGCTCTCTATGAACACGCGGTGCGTCCTGCAGATCTCCTCGCCGTCCTTGGTCCAGGTGACCGTCGGCTCGGGCTTGGCCTTGAACGGGATGGTCACGCGGATCAGGCCGCCGCTGCGGCCCTGGACGGAGTCGGGCAGCGTACGGGTCAGTCTTGGCGCGAACTCGTGGATGATACGAGCCGACGCGGTGGCTTGTCCGACGCCGTTGTCCACCTTGATGACGTACTCGCCCTCCATGTTGGCTGTAGTGTTGAAGGCGTCAAGCCAGAAGTTGGTCGAGTCGCCGGACATGCTGTACCTCATGCTCTCGAAGAGCTCAACCCCGTCGAAGAACCACTTGGCAGTGCAGGCCGGGTAACCTGAGAACCTGGTGAAGAACCTGGCGTTCTCACCTGGCGCGCAGATGCAGTCTTCAGGTGCGACCAGCACCTGTGGCGGCTCGCCCTCGACCTTCGCTCGGCACACCACGGACATGCTGCGCCTGCTGGCGATGCTGTAGCCGATCAGGTTCTGCGCCAGAACACGGAACTCGTAGGCGTCGCCTTCGATGAGTCCTGTGATGACGAACGTTGTTGTAGAGATGGTGTATGATGAGGTGCAGACGACCCAGCGGCGGGTGCCAACCTTGCGGCACTGGATGATGTATCCCGTGATGGGAGTTCCTCCGTCGCCATCGGGGGCCTGGAAGTTGATGGTTGCCGTGGTAGCGGTGACGTCAACAACCTCCGGCTCGCCTTCAGGTCGCGGCGGGCGGCCCTTCATGTCTCTGGTCAGGACGGCCTCGGACATCGGGCTTGGCTCGCTCAGGCCGGCGCTGTTCTCCGCGAGCACGCGGAACTCGTACTCGTTGTTTGCCACCAGCGCGGTGACGGTGTAGGTCTGCACCTGGATGGACGTCTTGTTCACGCGCACCCACCTGCCGACGGTCTTCTCGCGCCTGTCGATGTGGTATCCGGTGACGGGGGCGCCGTTCTCTTCACGCGGCTGCTCCCAGAAGAGCGAGATCGTCTCCCGGGTGACGTTGGTGACTTCCGGCGCGCTTGGCGGGGCGGACGGCGGGCGGACAGGGCTCATGGGAACCACTGCCTCGGCAGTCGTCAGAGCATCGCTGCTGCCTACCTTGTTCTCGGCCGTGACGCGGAAGAAGTACTCCACGCCCTCGTCCAATCCGGACACAGTGTATGTCGTAGTCGTCACGTGAGTCGTCACCATGCGCCAGACGCGCTGAGTTGCCTCACGCATCTCCACGACGTAGTGAGTCACGGGACTGTTTCCTTCATCTTCAGGTGTCTCCCAGGACAGAGTTGCTTCCTTAGCGGTGACGTCAGACACCTTGAGGGTGCCTGCAGGTACAGAAGGCTTGTCCATGACCACCACGTGGATGGTAGCAGTGCAGCTGCCTTCTTCGTTGATCAGTCTCAGGTCGTACCGTCCGGAGTCGTACCGCTCCACCTGCTTGATGATGAGCTGCGTGGAGATCTCGGTGTCGCTGAACATCACGCGGTGCGTCGGCACCAGGTTGCCGCCGTTGTGGCGCCACCTGGCGGAGGGAGCGGGTCGGCCAGACACGGGCACGTACAGCCTTAGCACGCTGCCGACCTTCACGCGGACCGGCCTCTTCAGGTTCTCGTCCAGCTCTGCCACAGGCGGCACTCCCGCCATCTCATCGGGCAGAGTCACGATGGTCACTTCGCTGGGCGGGCTCACGCCGCCCTTGTTGACCGCTCGGGTGCGGAAGCAGTAAGGCTTGCAGGTCTGCAGGTCGCGAACGATGGACAGACGCTTCTCCAGTGGCTTGGAGCTGGTCTTCATCCACTGCTCGACCTCTGCAGCACGCACCTCCAAGTAATAACCCGTGATTGGAGCGCCTCCGATGTTAGCGGGGTCGTTCCACTTCAGCTGCACGGAGTACTTCGCCATCTTGACGATCTCCGGCGCTGCGGGCGGTCCCGGTGGATCGATGGGTTTCTTGGCTTGTACGAAAGCGGTTGCCTCGCACGGCGTCCCTGCGCCGGCCTTGTTCACAGCGCTGACGCGGTGAGAATACCACAAGCCTTCGATCAGCTGCTCGGATCTGTAGTAAAGCGTCTGGATGTACTCCTTAGTGCACTTCACCCAACGCTTGCCAGACTTCTCCCTTCTCTCGATCAGATAACCGATGATCGGGCTGCCGCCGTCAAACTCAGGCTCAGTCCAGTTGATCACCATGGTTGTAGCATGGACGTCCGTAACCTTGGCGTTCTGAGGCGCTGTCGGCTCTTCGAACGGCTTCCTGGGGATGATCTTGTCGGTGGTGTAGGCCCTGCCGGTGCCGAACTTGTTCTCGGCCATGATCTTGAAGCGGTACTCCCTGTTGTGCACCAGACCCGTGATTCTACAGGTGGTGCGCAGGCAGGTCGTGACGTACTGGAATGACGTACTTCCGGCCTCGGCCTTCTCAATCAGGTAATTGGAGATGGGGCTGCCACCATCGTCCGAAGGAAGTTCCCAGGCGAGGGTGACTGAGTTCGGAGAGAGGTCCTTGATTCTGATTGGTCCTCTCGGCGCGCCAGGCTTGTCCATGACGTTGATCTTGAAGGTTTCCTTCGCTCCGCCTACGCTGTTCTTCAGGATGACTGAGTAGTCCCCGGTATCGGTCCTCTCAGCCCTCTTAATGAACAACGCCACCCTGCGGTCGGTCTGCTCGAACTCCGTCCTCTTGGTGCGGCGCATCTCGTAGCTTCCCTTCATCCACATCACGGTGGGCCTGGGCTTGCCGGTGACTGGCACGTCCACGAGGACGTTGGCTCCGGCGCGTACCTGTGGTAGTATAAGAGTGGTTTAATAAAAAATATTAGACTTACATGCCTCCTGGCTGCTGTTTTGAAAGCTGGCTTGGAGGCTGTTTTAAACAACGAGTTGGTAAAAGGGATATTCTTACAAATTGGAATCGTTGTGAGCAACATATCAAAACATTAATACAAGGGTAAAATCTTAACAATGCTATTTGATTAAAATCTGATTCTCAAAGCGGTACTATATATGCGTATTGATAACGTGGTTCCGTGGGTATTGAAAGCATTATTGTGATTAGATAAATTCTAAAGATTCGGTTAATGAATGTTTGACATTGTACCTGGTAGAAGGAGTCTGTCATCTTGATGACGGGGATGGACAGCTCGTCCTTGCAGAGAACGGTGTCGGTCTCGATGGGCTCGCTGGCTCCCACGTTGTTCCTGGCGGTGATCCTGAAGCGGTACTCGTGACCCTCCATGATGCCTTCCGTCACGGTGTACTCCAGCCCACGGACCATGCACACGCGCCTCCAGTCGTTCACGTTGGTGTCGTACACCTCGATCAGGTACGACTGGATCTTGTTGCCGTAGTCGTTGACAGGCGTGGTCCACTTCAGGGAGACGGTCCTGCCCGTGACCTCCAGGATCTTCACGCTGGATGGCGGGTCCGGCAGGCGGATGGGATCCTCGGCAGTGATCGGCGCCTCCATCTCGCAAGGCTCGCCGATGCCGTACTCGTTCTCGGGGAGCACCCGGAAGTAGTACTTGTTGCTCTCGACCATGTTGCGGATGATACAGATGGGCTTGGGGTTCTTGACAGAGATGGTAGACCAGGTCTGCCTGCTCATCTCGCGTCTCTCCACGATGTAGTTCGTCACCTCGCTGCCACCATCCAGTTCTGGCATCTCCCAGGTCAGGATGCAGGACTTGGAGCTCACGTCCTTCGCCCTCAAGTGCTTAGGCTTCCCGGGCGTGTCCAGGATGCGGACGGAGATCGTTGCCTGGGCAACGCCTGTCTCGTTCTTCAGTGTAATCGTGTACTTGCCAACGTCGGTTCGGTTGGTGTCGTCAATGAGGAACTCGGACGCGTAGGGCGAGTTGTTGATGATGGCTCGGTTGGTGAGCTCCTCCTCGCCCTCCTTGGTCCAGATGACATCCGGTGTGGGTTTGCCGTGGATGGGCACGTACAGACGCAGCGGGTTGCCCGCCCGCACGATCACCACCCTCCTCAGACTCACGTCCAGCTCAATGGTAGGCGAAATCTGCATGTCCTTGGCAGTGACGAGGCCGGTAACCTCAGCAGGCTCGCTCAGGCCGGCAATGTTCACCGCGCTGACCTGGAAGTAGTACTCAGCTCCAGCCTTCAGGTCCACAGCTGTCCATTCGGTGATGTGAATGACTTCCTCCACGTGGGCCCTGACCCAGACGTTGCTGTCCGACTTGCGGCTCTCCATGACGTAACCAATGATAGGAGCGCCGCCATCGTAGCGAGGCGGTCCCCATGACAGCGTCACGGTGCAGCGTGTGGTGTCGGTGACGGTCGGCCTGACCGGAGGAGCCGGCTTGCTGGCTGGCTCGCGGGCTGTGACCAGGGCAGAGGGCGGGCTGGGCTTGCTTGAACCGGCAACGTTCAGAGCGATCACGTGGAACTCATAGTCGATTCCTTCGCGAAGGCCGCTGACCCACATCCTCTTGTCTAATGTTGGTTCTTTGGTTGCCGCTATCCAGCGGTAGCTGTTCTTGTCCTTGTATTCCAGGATGTATCCGTCGATGTCGGTGCCACCGGTGTTCTTAGGCGGCTGCCAGGACACGTAGATGGCGTCAGCGCTGATGTCCAGAATCTCCGGAGGCATCATGCCAGACGGGGCGCTGTACGGACTGACGATCTTCACAGGCTTGGTCTCCACGAACGCTCCAGTCTCGGCGTTCTGGTTGATGGCCGCCACCCTGAAGACGTACTCGTGCATCTTGGTGAGCTTCCTGATGGTGATGGTGGTCATTCTGATGTGCAGGGTGGCCGTGACCTGCTCCCACAGCCGGCGGCTGCAGTCCCGCTTCTCCACGCAGTACCTCATCAGTGGCTTGCCGCCGTCGTCGGTCGGCATGTCCCACTCCAGAGTGGCGGTTTCGTGCGTGACGGCAGACACCCTCATGTTCAGCACCTTGCCGGGTTTGTCCAGAACGTTCACCATGATGGGCACGGCCTTCTCGCCGCCGTCGTTCTTCATGGTGATCATGTACTTGCCGGAGTCGGCTCTCTCGCAGTTCTTGATGGTCACCTTGGTGTGGGTGGCCGTGGTGTCGATGCTGCAGCGGTCAGTCAGGCGGACGATCTTGTCGTCCTTTGTCCAAGACAGGCTCGGAGTGGGCTTGCCGCCGTACGCTACGTTCAGGACGATCGTCTTGCCGGCGACTTCCTCAATCTTCATCTTCTCGGGGACGACGGCAGGCGGGCGGACGTCTTCACGAGCAATGATGGGGTCCGTGGTGGCGCCGGGGCTGGTGTACTCGCCCACGATGGTGCGCACGCGGAAGACGTAGCGCCTTCCGTACAGTAGACCCTTCACGGTGAACTCCCGCTCGATCAGGCTCTCGTAGTTGGCCTTGATCCACTTGGCTTCCTCCACGTCGGATTCGCGCTTCTCCACGATGTATCCGGCGACCTTCCTGCCCAGCTCGACCTCGGGTTCTTCCCAGGCAAGCGTGCAGGTGGACTTGGAGATGTCAATCATCCTCAGGTTGAGAGGATCGGGTACAGGGTCCTTGGCAACGATCGGCTCGCAAGGCTCTCCAGGCTCGCTGATGCCAGCGGTGTTCTGGGCAAACAGACGGAACTGGTAAGAAACTCCTTCAATCAGTCCCTTTGCCTTGAACTCCTTCTTCTGGGTGGCGATCTGAGTGATCCTGTTCCACTGGAACCCTGGAGTCTTTCTCTCCAGGTAGTATCCTGTGATCTTGCTGCCGCCGTCGTCTGGTGCGTCCCAGCGAAGCACCATCATCTCCTTCAGCACGACAGCTGCGACTGGCGGAGCGGGCGCCGCTGGCGGGTCGAACGGATACTTGATGATGACCAGTTCGCGTGTCTCGAGCGGACGGCCGATGCCGAACCTGTTCTCAGCAGAGACGCGGAAGTGGTACTTGCGGCCGGTGGTCAGCTCGGAGCACGTGATGTTGCACCTCTTGCACATCGTGCTGACCGGAGTCCATGCGCGGCCTTCCATGTCCATCTTCTCAATGATGTATCCCTCCACTGTTGCTCCTCCGTTGTCAACTGGAGGCTTCCAACCAATGGTGGCGAAGTCTCCGCCAACGTCCAAGATCCTGAGCGGACCGAGAGGCTCGGCAGGCGGGCCGAGGATCACAACAGTCAGAGAGCTAGTGTCTGTGCCGTGTTCGTTCTTCAGCACCAGCTGGTACTGGCCGGTGTCGTAGCGGTCGGAGACCTTGAAGGTGAGCTGGGTGGACGTCTCGGTGTTGTTCACTCCGACTCTGAACGGATTCAGAGGACGGTCGTCCTTGGACCATGCAATGGTCGGCTTGGGGCATCCCTCAATGGGAACGTCCACGGTGATGTGGTGTCCAGCCTTAGCGACGATGCCTCCCCTGGGAATGGCACTCATGTCGGCACGCGGTGGAATAGCCTTCTCCTTGCAGAGGATGGCAGTTTCGATCTCGCGGACCTCGCTGAAGCCGACGATGTTCTGTGCGCTGACGCGGAAGCGGTAGGAGTTGCCCTCGTTGAGGTTGAGCACCTCGCACATGGTGTCCCGTACGGTGGCGTACTTCTCCCACGTGGTCTGGCCTTCTTCCACGTATTCAACGACGTAGTTCATGATCTCTGTGCCGCCGGTGAAGTCGGGCTTGTCCCACTTCAGCACAACAGCGTTCCTGTCTACATCCACGGCTTGGATCCTGCTCGGGGCCTCGGCTACATCCACAGCATCTTGGGCTGTGATGGGCTCGATGGTCTCCCTCGCCTCGCCGATGCCGTAAGCGTTCTCGGCCATGACCCGGAAGTAGTAGGTGACTCCCTCCATCAGCTTCATGACCTTGTAAGACATCTTGTTGCAGCGGGCGTCCAGCGTGGTCCACGTCCTCCTGTGGGACTCGCGCTTCTCGACAACGTAGCTCCTTGGAGCACTGCCGCCGTCTAAGATTGGCGGTTCCCAGAGGAGAGTGCAGCTTGTCTTGGTCACATCCTTCACAGTGATAGACGCAGCGGGGCCGGGCACGTCGAGAACTCTGACGACGATAGACGCGCACTTCACGCCCGAGTCGTTCTTCAGGGTGAGGTTGTAGCGTCCTGCATCGCTCCAGTTGCTCTCCTGGATGATCAAGGCGGTGGCGACTTCACTGGTCTCGACAGTGGCGCGGTTGGGCAGCTCTCCGTCCTCCTTCTCCCAGATCACTTCAGGAGCGGGTTTCCCGGAGATGGGGATGTACAGACGGATCGGCACGCCCGCGCGGAACGTCACTGCCTTCTTCATGGTGATGTCCAGCTCCAGATCCGGAGCCTGCTCCAGGTCGGCGGCCAGGACGGGATGTCCGAGCTCGGCCGGCTCGCCGGTGCCTCCGCGGTTCACGGCGCTGATGCGGAAGTAGTACTGCTTGCCCTTCTTCAGTCCGGTGACGAAGAGGGTGGTCTCCTTGATGATGTGCGTCTTGTGGCACTTGATCCATTCCTCGCTGCTCATCTCGCGATGCTCCACGATGTAACCCGTGATGTCGGCGCCACCGTCGAACTTGGGCTTGCTCCAGCTCAGGGTTGCTGTTGTTCTTGCGCTATCCACCAGTCTGATGTTGGTCGGGCCGCTCGGCTTGTCGACCGGATCCAGGGCCTGCACAGACTCCGAAGAGGGGCTAGGCTTGCCCACGCCGGCCTCGTTGACAGCTAAGACGCGGAACTCGTACTCCAGACCCTCTACAAGAGTGGTGATCCTGTATTTCCACTCGGACACAGGCAGGTTGTTGACGCGCGACCAGCGGATGCTGGTGCGTTCCTTCTTCTCTACGAAGTATCCAGTGATTTCCACGCCTCCGTCGTCCTCTGGGCTTGACCAGGTCAGGAAGGCGGTGTCAGCTGCCTCCATGAAGACCTCGGGGCAAGCCGGCGGTCCTGGCACGTTGAACGGGCTCTTGGCCGTGATCGGCTTGCTGAGGACCGGTTCGCTGGCGCCGATGTCGGACACGGCGGTGATGCGGAAGATGTAGGTGACGTTGGTCCGCAGGCGGGTCACCTTGCAGGTGTTCTTCCTCACGTTGCTGGAGAACGTCATCCAGTTGTCCTGCGCTGCCTCCGTGCGCTCCACGGCGTATGATCTGATGGGCGTGCCGCCATCGTCCTTAGGCTCCGCCCAACGCAGGGTGATGGAGTCCACTGACGTGGTGACCAGCTCAATGGGACCGACCTTGGACGGCGGTCCAATCACAGTCACGTTCATGGTTACCGAGGAAACGCCGGTGTCGTTCTTGGCGGTCACCACGTAGGTGCCGCTGTCGGCGCGACTGGCAGCTCGGATTGTTGTGACGCTCGTTTTCTTGGTGGTTTCCCTGTTGACGCGATCGCTGCGCACCATGGGCCTGTTGTTCTTGGTCCAGGTGACCTCAGGAGCAGGCATGCCGGTAATCAGCGTGCTGAGAGCGAAGGTGGAATCCGCGGGGAAGTTCATCGTCTCCTTCATGTTGTAGTCTAGCTTGATGGAGGCTGGCACCAGCTCGTCCTTGCAGAGGACCGGGATTGTCGGTCCGGCAGGCGGGCTGACGACTGCAGCAGAGTTGCGTGCGGAGACACGGAACTCGTACTTCTCTCCGTTCACCAGGCCCTTGATAGTGTACTCGGTGGCGGCGACGTTCTCGGTGTTGCACACCACCCACTTCTCCTGCTTCAGGTTGCGCCGTTCGATGATGTAGGTGATGATCTTCCTCCCGCCGGTCAGTCCCGGCTTCTTCCAGACCAGGCCGACGCTGGCGCGGGTAACAAACGACACAGCAAGCTCTGTGGGCGGGGAGACTGGGTCCACGATGCGGACAGGGGTGCTGGGCACGCTCGGAGCGCTCTCGCCAGCAGAGTTGATGGCGATGACGCGGAACTCGTACTCCGTGCCCTCCCTCAGGTTGGTGACGCGGTGGTCGCGTTTCTTCATGATGCTCTTGCTGATCCTCATCCAGCGGCTCGTGCCGACTTCCTTCTTGTCCAGAAGGTAGCCGATGATGTCAGAGCCGCCGTCATCAGTAGGAGGCTTCCACGAGACAGTCACTGAATCCTTGGCGATGTCTTGGGTTGTTGGAGCCTTTGGTGGCTTGGGTTCATCTGGATAGGAGAGAAAGGCTTTCATCAGAATTTGTTTGGCGATATTGTTCAAACTGTATTACAGTAATAGGTTAAACCTATGGTTAAGGAGAGACATTTTTAGTAAAATACCAAAGGAGATATACGAATGAGTGAAAGGAAATATACGCAGCAAAGAAAGCTACTTACCAAATGGATACTTGGCGTGAACGGCAGTAGACAGCAGCGGTTCGCCGACGCCGTACCGGTTCTCTGCGCTGACCCTCATGATGTACTGGGCACCAGGTGTCAGTTTGGGTACCTTGACGGAGGTACGCTTGACGTCAGAGCTGACGTAGGTCCACGTCACTCCGGCGTTGTCGGACCTCTCCACCACGTAGTTGGTGACATCACTGCCGCCGTTGTCGCGCGGTGGTTTCCATAGCAACTCCAGCGATTCGGGAGTGACGTCCTCGAAGCTGATTGGTCCTTCCGGCTTGCCTGGCTTGCCCAGCACCTTGAGCGTGATCTCGAAGGACTGGGATCCCAGGTCGTTCTCAACAGTCAGGGTGAATTTCATGGCGTCCTTCTTCTCAACCTTCTTTATGGTGAGGGAGGCGAAGTCAGCCGTGTTCTTCACGAAGTACCGTTCGATCGGCGTCAGCACCTGGTAGCCTCGCTTCCACTCCACCTTTGGTTTCGGTGCAGCGTGGAAGGGGATGGTCACGTTAAAGTCACCGCCCTGGCGAACCACCACGGTGTCCTTGATGTCGGTCAGATCCAGTACAGGCGGAGCTGTGAGAGAGATAAAAAAGAGGTCAACTTTTGCCCCAAGCAACTCTTTTACCGGAGAGGGAAAAGAACGCATAACCACAAGGGGCCGAAGTTGTGTGAGGGTTAACTCACCGAGTTGTTCCTTGCAGACCACGAAGGGCGTCTCGCAAGGCTCGCCCAGGCCGCCGTCGTTCATGGCGGAGACGCGGAACTTGTACTCCGAGCCCTTGTCCAGCAGCGTCACCGTGTAGCGCAGCAGGTTGATGGACTTCACGCGCTGCCACTCCTCGCTGCCCTTCTCCTGGAAAAACGCACATTCGCAGGGTTAAACCACTGCACGTTTTCACCCATCTACTCGAAACTATAGCTACCTTCAGAGTTAAAACACTGCATTTTCTCACAAATCTAATTGGAAACTATAGCTACTTTCAGCGTTAATACACTTCAATTTTTTTGCAAGTGTACTAGAAATTATAACATTGCACTTTCTAGCTAATTTAAAGAAAACGAAGTACAATCTTCCTGGTCATCTGTTTACAGAAGTCTTGAAAAAGAAGGTACCTGAAGTTCAACGAGGTAGCTTGTGATCCTGTTGCCGCCGTCAAACATTGGCCGCTGCCATTGCAGGGCGACAGTTGTGTCTGTGATCTCAACAACATCCAGCTTCTTCACTGCAGAGCAGGTTTCTGTGGCGGGAAAATTAACAAAATTCCATAAACATCCAATCAAATATTAATAGAGAGCAGCACTGTATTCAATTTGGTAAAAAAGAAAATCAAAAAGGCATGCAGACTCTTGTCCTGCTGCACAGATTGTAACAGGTGATCAAAAGCTGAGTTCTCACCAACTGGGTCTGCTGCTGTGATTGGCTCAGTAGTATCTGCTGGCTCGCCAATGCCAATGTCGTTAACTCCCATGACCCGGAAGTAGTAGATGTTGCCTTCTACAAGCTTGTAGATCCTAAGAAAGGAAGTAATGTATGGTCAATATTATTTTGTTTTGTTCTGTATCATTTGTATAAATCAACAGAAGGGGCATTTCTATCTACTTTTCACATTCGAACTGGAAATAAAGGAAGTAATGCCATATCCTAACTTGTAAGAGGAGTTGATGACAAAACACCCACTTCCCAATGTTTTTGCCCCTTTGTGAAGTTGCAAAGAAGAGAAGCGATGCTTTAGTTACTTGTATTTTAAAGAAGACTTGATGACAGAAGACCCGTGTTCCTATGTTTTTTTTTAAATTTCGTCAAGTGATGCTATCCATATTTCGTGACAGTAAAGACGTTTCCCAATGTTGGTTCGCTTTGTCAAATCACAGAGAAGAGAAGCCATGGATATCCTTACTTGTAAGAGGACTTGATGACGTTGGTCGCCACGGTACTCCACGTGCGGCGGCTCTCCTCGCGTTTCTCCACGATGTACCTGGTGATGGACTTGCCTCCGTCCTTCTCAGGGAAGTCCCAGGAGAAGAAGGCGGAGTTGCTCGTCACGTCCTTCACGCGCAAGCTGCGCGGCTTGCCGGGAGTGTCTGAGGAGCAAGGAAAAAATTAGGACTCCTTCCAAGTTTGAAAAGCAAGAAATAATAGTTTTCAATACTCTTTCTGCGTCTAAGACGCAAGGAACAACGGTTTTAAGACTCCTTCTACGCTTGAAGTGCAAGGCAGAACAGTTTTCAAGACTCCTTCCGTGTTTGAGAAGTAAGGAGTAAAAGTTTTGAGACTCCTTCCAAGTATAGCAAGGAAGGCATATCAGTTTTCAAAACCTCTTCCAAGTCTAAGAAAGCAAGGAATAACAGTTTTAAGAGCTCTTCCAAGTTTAAGGCAGGCATAACAGGCTTTCAGACTCCTTCTAAGTTTGGGATGGAAGAAACAACAGTTTTACTACACTATTCTTCCAAGTTTGAGAGGCAAGGCAGAAAAGAGAAAAAAGGAACTGCACCCACCTAGCACTTTGACGTTGATGGCGACCTGCTTCTTGCCGCTGCTGTTCTCCACTGTGAGGAAGAACTTGCCGGCGTCGCGTCTGTCGGTGTTGTGGATGGTCAGACTGGTCGCCACCTCACTCGTCTCGATCTGGGCACGGTTCTCCAGGTCACTGTAGTGGAAAACGTTTGTTAGTTTGTATTGCATATGCGGTAAACTGCGTTATGGCACAACAAACCAGATTTGAACAGAAGAATACAAGCTGCAAATCCAGACAGAGATGAAGTCTACGAAATTGTTGTCGCATCTTTTTGTCACATTATGCCAAGAAGATGAAAATTCTTATACTTTAAGCATCATTCTTTATCAACATTTTCATATCTGCGTCTTTCCTTACAGTCAATGAGCAATTAATGAATGAAACAGTATTATATCTAAAAGACTTGCCATAACTGATTCAACATTTTCTAATGTGAATCTACAATCCATTGTATGTCCTATCTTTTTCACTGCTGAGTAAAGACAAGCTTGTCTCACCTGTCCTCCTTCTCCCAGGTACAGGCAGGTGTGGGTTTGCCTGAGATGGGGATGTAGAAGCGCAGCGGCACACCTGCCCGGATCGTGATCGTCTTCTTGTAGGTCACGTCAATGTCGAACTCTGGCGGTTCTGCAGAAAGGAGGGAGTCTTTTGTTTACTGATACGTTCTGCACTGTTTCATCATTACACAACGGCTACTAATGTCAACAGCAAAATCAACCAAGCAACTCTACTCCTATAAGTTGTTGCACAGACTATTATGTCTTGGTTAACACAAAATCGACTAACTATAGCACTTATTTCGTTTTGAGCAGCTGAATTTTAGATATTTTTCCAGTACAGGCCAAGTGTCTGATGTAGACAATAGATAGAAGTTAAGTAGATAAAGAAATGCCTATTGGATACTGATTATTTCCATCATAAGGTACTTGAATCTTCACCCTACATGCTGTACCAGACAGATTACAGTATAACATTTTACAGTACATGTGCATAGTAAGTAGATGCACGAACCTTCCAGTTGCTTCACTACAGTAGTGTCCTCAGCCTCCCGCGGCTCGCTCGCCCCACTCTCGTTCAGGGCGCTGACCCGGAAGTAGTACGCTGACCCCTCCGTGAGCCGCTCCACCGTGAACTCATTGTGGCGGATGGTGGCAGGTGTGTGGGCTCGTTCCCAGGTGTCCGTGCCGACCTTGCGCATCTCGAGCAGGTAGCCTTCCAGACGCAGGCCGCCGTCGGACTGCGGCACCGGCCACTTCAGTGTCACGGTACTGGTGGTGGTGTCAATCACATCCAGCCAGGCTGGGGCCAGAGGAGGTCCTGTGGAAAAGATAATTTTTCAGTAAGCTTTGGCCCATATTTTGGATTAAAATAAACACAAGTGGGATAGAAGAATTCTCGGCCACAGCTTTCGGCCAGAGGAGGTCCTGTGGAAAAGGTGATCTTTTAGTAAGCTTTGGCCCATATTTTGGATTGAAATAAACACAAGTGAGATAGAAGAATTCTCGGCTACAGCTTTCTTAGTGTAGTAGAAGCCAGTTAATTGCACAACGGATTAACGCACACTTCAGTTAACTGCACGCAATCCCAAAGTCCCAAACCGGTGCGGTCCAGCTAGATAACTTCGCATTATTGCACCAGCCGGATAAATGCACGGAATTCAATGGCGAATAGGTCGTGCAATTAAGCGGCTTCTACTGTAGTTTCTAACCTATGAAGAAACCCTGTTAACGTTCTACTTGTTTCATGAAGCCGATAAACTGTTTGCGACAACTAATGAGCACAGTCTACGTACCGACAGGGTCACGGACGATGACTGGCGGACAGGCGGCGCTGGGCTTACTTTCCCCGGCGACGTTCTCCGCCAGAACACGGAACTCGTACTCGTGTCCCTCGTCCAACCCGCCGATCTCGTACTCCAACTCTCGCAGCAGGCGGCGGTTCACGCGCGTCCAGTTCGTGTGCGTGACGTCCTTACGGTCGACATGGTAACCAAGGACCTCTGACCCTCCGTCCTCCGCGGGCGGTGCCCAGGACAGTTGGACGTAGTCCTTTGTGACGCTGATCGGTTTTGGTGCATCAGGTGCCATTGGTGGATCTAAGAAGAGGGACAAAGGGAAGTTCTAGGTCATGTACGGAAGAGATGCTTCAAATTTGCGAATTTTCTTGTACATTTTCTAACGACACCATACATTGATAAGACTTTCTAAGAGAGATTCTCTCCTTATAGAATATATCCTGCATGTTTATTACTCTAAAAAGTGATTGATTTTTATTATACTTTTTAAACAATTACACTTTATAGCTGTTCTAGTGCAGTAAGCGCTGATGCATATTTTTGTTCTGTGATTGTGAACTCTTTCTATTGCTTCACAAAGACTACATTTCGAGTAAGGACTAAAAGGCTGTGATGCCTTCACGAAACCCACCAAATGGCCACTTGGCGATGATGACGTCGGAGACCAGCGGTTGTCCAACCCCGTTGACGTTCTGCGCGAAGACGCGGAACTGGTATGCGGAGCCAGCTACCAGCTTCGTAATCTTGATCCGTGTCTGTCTCACGGCTGAGCTGACCTTCACCCAGTTCTGTGCCTTCACCTGCAAAATAGAGGGCAAATATGTTATCTATTGACTTGAACTTGAAGACACCGAAGTTTCATCGATTGCTTGGGCCATAAGGCATACAATGTACAACACAGGATTTGTTACTTCAGATGAATAGATATTCATGAAGGAAAAATATAAACACTACCAAGGTATTGAAAGTTAGAGAACGTCTGTTCTTTGCTTCTCTGTGGTTTTACTGCCTTTTTAACATTTACCTTTGATAGTTATCGTACAATTTTCAAGAAAAGGTTTAATGCTAGTTCACCTTTATTCGTTGGGTAACCTATACTCGATGTTTTTAAAAATGGTGTATTTAGGGAGCGATCGACGGTGGTTCTAAACTGCAATATTTTGAAAATACAGATTGCAATTTAGAGCCCCAGTCCGTCAACTTATTATCCCTATACTGTTTTTTAAGCAACGGATATAGGTTACCCGACGGATAAAGGTGAACTAGATATGTAAGCAAAAGCACGTACATCGCAGCGTTCCACAATATAGTTGGTTATGGCTGTTCCTCCATCGTCTGCCGGTACGTCCCAGCTGATCACGGCGTACTCGGGGCAGATGTCCACCACATGGACCGGGCCTTGGGGCGCTCCAGGCTTGTCTGTAATCATCAGATACATTCTTCAATAAAAAATAATCACTTTTCGGGACACACGCAATATCTCAACAGATCATGGTAGCCTGTACCGATACACTGTGACATGTAAGAACATTTAGGCAAAACAAAGGGCAATAGAATTGGATACGGTTGACAGTGAAGTAAACTCTGAGTGCTGAATGTGTCTACATTTGCAAGAATTGAATTGCAAAGACATTGTATGTAAGATATTGTTGCAAACATGTGAAATGTATGAAGAATGAAAACTACTTCAGAAATAGGAAAATATAAAGAGAATGCAGGATATAAAAACTGACCTTCCACGGCCAGAGTGACCTGCACTCTGTCCTCGCCGCTGTCGTTCGTGGCGCGTACTGAGTACAGACCCGCCTCCTTGCGGCTGGCGTTCTTAATCAGCACGGCAGTGTACTTGTCAGTGTGCTCGAAGCGAAGACGATCCGTCTTGGCTAGCCTCTTCCCGTCCTTGGACCAGACGATTTCCGGAGCGGGCTTCCCTGCGACCATGACGGCCAGCTTGAAGCTTTCTCCGATGGCGATGGTGTTCTTCTCCTTCAGTTTGAAGTCCAGCGTCAATTTGGGCGGTCTCAGGTCATCCTTGCAGATGATCGGGACGGTGGGCTGAGAGAACTCGCTCGTGATGCCGGCCGCGTTCTTGGCCTGCACGCGGAACTCGTACTTCTCACCCTTGATGAGGCCCTTGCACTTGAGGGTCTTCTCCTTAATCACACCTGTGTGTACCTGCACCCACTTCTGTGGGGGTCCCTCCTTCTTCACCTGGCGACGCTCCAACACGTACCCGACGATGCGAGCGCCGCCGTCCTGAAGAGGAGACTTCCAGCTCAGCGTGACGGATGCACGCGTGACGTCGATGATGCGCAGGTCGTCCGGCACGCCCACGGGATCCACCGCGCGGAAGAACCCGCTGGTGTCGCTGGGCTTGCTCGCGCCGGCGGCGTTGAGAGCGAAGGCGTGGTGCTCGTACTCTAGGTTTTCGATCAGGCCAGTAGACCTGACCTCGCGTTTGTGGATGACTCCCTTGGTGACCTTGATCCAGCGGTTGCTGTTGCGCTCGCGCCTCTCCAGCATGTAGCCGGTGATCTCGGATCCACCGTCATCAGCAGGGGCACTCCAGGACACGGTCATGCTGTCCTTCCTCCTGTCAGATACCTGCAAGTCGGTAGGTGGCGCTGGCGGGTCGAACGGAAGCTTGGCGTCCACGGCACCAGACATGTACGTTGGGCCGACGCCGAACTTGTTCTCGGCAGCAATACGGAAGATGTAGGTCTTCCCCTCGACGAGCTTGGTCACGCGGCAGTACGGCCTCTTCGCGCTCATGTTGACGAAGGTCCAGGTCATGCCGCGGTTGTCCGACCGCTCGACGCTGTAGCTCTGTATAGGGCTGCCGCCGTCGTCAGTGGGCACGTCCCAGGTGAGCACGCAGTGCTCAGGTGTGATGTCGCTAGCCTGGATGTTGGTCACCTGGCCAGGTTTGCCCAGCACCTTGATGTTGATGTCGGCGGTCTGGGAGCCCAAGTTGTTGACGGCCTTGATGGTGTACTTTCCAGCGTCGCGCTTCATCGTCTTACGGATGATCAGGGACGTGGAAGTGTGGTTTGTCTTGGTCACCTGCAGATCGAAGTAGGATAGAGGCAAATGCTACTTTTCTGGCTCGCATCAGTACATCTTTTTCTTCTCCTTTTTGTCTTAAGCATTTCAAGTAATTTTTTTAAAGAAGAGGACATAATGAAAGCATTAAGATTTGGAGGGAAACTTTAAACCAAACTGTATTTACTCCCCCAAACTAGGTGCTCCATGGTACAGATTTTCCTCTCAGACTCAGTTTTTGTGTTCAGTTTCCAGTAGAATACAGTCAGTAGCGAATGTTACTTTCCTGGCTCACATTAATTCATCTATTTCGTATCCTTTTCTTTCTTAGGGATTCCAAGTAATTCCAAGTAGCACGACAACATCAAGAGAGCATTACGGTTTGCAAATTTGAAAGTATTCACTCCCAAAACTAGATGCTCCGAGGTATAGACTTCCCCTCTTATTTTGGTGACCATTTTCCTGTCTAACATGTTTTCTAAACACCTGATCGCCAAAGAATTAGTTTGAGCTGGCCTAAAGGTCAGGTTATATTTACCTTGCTGTCGGACTCGACCATGGGTCCGAGGCCGTGGAGCCAGGTGATGGTTGGGCGGGGAGTTCCTGAGAAGGGAACCCGCAGGGTCATGTCAGCTCCTTCCTTCACAACAACCTCGTCACGCGGCAGGGCGGACAGGTCAAGCTCTGGTGGGTCTGGGGGGTAAGAACAAAGGATAGCATTAAAACAAAGTTCAGCATTGTTGGAGTACACACTAATAACATAAATAACAAATTTGACTGTGAAATGTAGTAACCATAAGGGACAAGGCCGCTTCATTAACGTTAAAGCAATTGATGTTATGTGATCTTTTTATTGTTAACCCATTTTCTGTTTATTCTGAATATTCAAATCTTAACCTGCAAAAGACTGAATGATTTAAAACAAATGTTAGGTACTTGCATTATTATTTGGTATAAGGAAATCACCATTTGATTTTCAACATTGACAATGACCATAACCCTATTCAAAGATCTGTAGTCCAAGGGAATAGTGCTTTGAAGAGAAGAAGCGATTACATGCAAAAGGGAGAGGGCAACATCATAGTATGCCAATGAAAAGTGTTACTCACTGATTTGCTCGGCTGCGACCACAGGCGGCAGCTCCCTCGGCGCGCTGATGGCGCCCACGTTCTGAGCGGACACGCGGAACTGGTACTCCTGTCCCGTGGTGAGCTCCGTGACAGTGTAGCGGAGGGAGTTCAGCACTGAGCACCGAATCCACTCCTCCTGGCCAGCGGGCAGCATCTCGATGATGTACGATGTGATGCGGCTGCCACCGTCATTCTCTGGGCGCTGCCAGGCAAGGGAGACGGTCGTCTTGGTGATCTCAGTGATCTCCAGCTTCCTTGGTGGGTCTGGACAGTCTAAGATGGTAAATGAAAGACGTGTTAGCTTCCTAGTTTTTACTTCCAAGAAGAATTTTCAACCTTCAAGAAGACCATAGTCTTCAAGTGTTTTTCAATAAGATATTGCCACACTTGACCGAACTGACTTGAACGGTAATTTAGCCACAATCTAGCATACATGTGCATGTATCAATCTAATCAGTGTAACACAACCTCTGCTGTCCAGTGCTGTAAATGGCCGACCGGATGTTGGACGGGCTGCTATAAGCGATATTCAATCAGGCTATTATAAATCTATGGGTATTCTGAGGGCTGTCTTACCAACTGGGTCCATAGCAAGGATTGCCTCGTCGCTAGCCTGCGGCACGCCAATGCCGTACACGTTCTCAGCCAGGATCTGGAAGTAGTACTGGTTTCCTTCCACCAGGTTGGTGACGCGGTAAGACGTCTTGTAGATGCGCGTCTCGACCGTGTCCCACGTCTTGCGGCTGATCTCGCGCTTCTGCAGCAGGTAGTTCGTCACGGCCTTCCCGCCGTCCTTCTCGGGAGCGCCCCATTGGATGATGGCGGTTCCCTTGGTGACGTCACGGACACGTACGTTGGTGGGCGGTCCGGGGGTGTCTATGGTAACAAAGAACGCATTATGATGAGCCCCACATTTTCGCAATCTGTGTTTTAACGCACATTATTTTACATTTTGCCAAATAATTTTAGAACTATCTCTTTTGCATACATCATTCTACAGCCAAATTCATTGAGATGCCAAATGATCTTAGATGCTTTTTTGACTATGTGTCTTAAAGGTATCAGATGCAAACTTCACTCCAAGGATCAATGACTTGCTATACACATTGTTTGACGTACCGAGCACTTTGACGAGGATCTGTGCGGTTGCAGTACCGCTGGAGTTCTCCAGGCTGAGGTTGAAGTAGCCGGCGTCGCGGCGATCGGCAGACGGGATCATCAGCTGTGTGGCGATCTCGCTCGTCTCGATGGCAGCGCGGTGCTCCAGGTTACTGTCCTCCTTCTCCCAGGTGATCTTGGGGAAGGGCTTGCCCCTGATGGGGATGTAGATGCGGATAGGAGCGCCCCCTCGCACCACGATGGCGCGACGCAGACTGATGTCCAGCTCCAGAGTCGGGGCCTCCATCATGTCCTTAGCGGTGACGATGCCCTCCACGGCCGCCGGCGCGCTCACGCCACACTCGTTGGCGGCGCTGACCCGGAAGTAGTAGCCCTTTCCTTCCTCCACGTCGGTGACGATGAGGTCCTCGTGACGCACCATACTCTTGGTGTGGCTCCTGGACCACTCGTCGGAGTCGCTCTGAAGGGGAAGATTTCACAATTTTAGGAAATGGATATGAGAAATACACAACCTTTGTTCAAATCTGTCACTGAAGCGAAATGCCTCAAGACACCAACGAACACACCACCAGAAGGACATGTGAAAGGACGCAGTACTTCCATTGTTTGCACCACGGCAAAATTCATTACCACAAAATAATGGATACAGAAAATAGGCTAAGAAATATACTAGAAAGACAAAGCAAAGAGAAGTAATTTCCTATGTGCTTTCTTATGTAGTTATGAAAGTGAACTATGAAAACTCACCCTGCGTTGTTCAACGACGTAACCGATGACTCGGCTTCCGCCATCAAACTCTGGCTTCTGCCACTCCAGCGACACGGAAGACCGCGTGGTCTCCGCGACAACCGGGTTGACGGGCGGCTGCGGCTTGCCCAGCGGGTCGCGCACGACCACTGGCAGGCTGGCGGGGCTGTACTTCCCGTTCCCGGCCATGTTGTTGGCGCAGACCCGGAACTCGTACTCCAGACCCTCCTCTAAGTCGTTCATGGTGTAAGACGTCTCCTTGATGAGCGTCCTGCTGACGCGCTCCCAGCGGAGGGCCATGCGCTCCTTACGCTCCAAGATGTAGCCAAGAATCTCGGACCCGCCGTCGTCTTCTGCAGAATGAATGAATGAAAAGTTTTATTGACATGTGGTACATCGGCAGCTAAAAGCTGGATTACTAGCCTACGACGTACAATGTCTTTAAAGACACAAGTATGGAAGAAAATACAAATCACGTCGGGGATACATTATAAAAACATTAATATGGCAATAAATACGCTTTACCATTTACGTGTAATACAGAGAAAGCCTTAACGTAGTGACAACCTTTGTGCAGATGCAACAATTGATTTAAGATAGACCATGATTTTTTAGCAAAATTTTCTGTTCCCACTGTAATAATATGTTAAGTAAGGGAACTAGATAAGACGTTGGAGAATCCATGTATTACCTGGCAGGTTCCATTTGGCGGTGACGCTGTCCTTGGTGACGTCGCTTGTCTGTGGTTTGCCCGGCGCGGTGGGGACACCGAACGGCCAGGTGGCCACGACGTTCTCGGACATGAGCGGCTCGCCGGCCCCGCTGTAGTTCACGGCGGAGATGCGGAACATGTAGGTGCAGTTGTGGGTCAGCTTCGTGACCTTGTAGGAAGTCTTCCTCACAGCAGCGCTCACCTGGAATAAGGATGTCAATGTCTTAGAAATGTCTTATTATCTCGACTTAACATAAGGTCCATGCATAAGGATTTTCAGGGTAGATTTATTCCAAACCTTTAGTTACAGCTTCTTTAAAACAATACTAAGAGTGAAATAAACAAGAGGCTACACATTTTACGAAGTTTTCCACGGTTTGTTATGTATCTGCAAATAGCTTATGATCCATTTATGCTTAAGATCGTCCAAGACGTTTTCAAGACGTTGTCTCACCTTAGCCCATTGCCCAGGTGACTTCATGTCGCACTTTTCGATGAGGAAGTTGCTGATGGGCAGGCCACCATCGTCTTCAGGTCTCTCCCAGGTGAGCACGCAGGAGTTAGGCGTCTTGTCGGACACCTTGACCGGGCCGACTGGCTTGCCTGGTTTACCTGAGGTGGGGGAATCATACATGTCAATAATCTATCATCAAGTTGAAATATCATATGCTATACCAGCAATACATAACAATAGCCTATTACAGAATAGCAAACAAATTAAAATGGGACGTTTTTCAGAATGTTTTATCATATATGCATATTGTAGTTTAACACCAAAAGCAAGCCTATTCATTGCTACTTTGTACAAGAAATGTAGAAACATATTCGAAGGAAATCTACTTTGAAAAAAATTAAACAAAAGTAATAGTTTACCTCAGATGTCCTTAGGTAAGTATTAATGGCTGCTAAAAGCAGAAATAAAGAAAAAAAGGAGAAAAACGGAGTTCCTTACCGATGACGTTGACGTTGATCTTGACGTCGGCGACGCCACTGTTGTTCTTGGCGCTCAGGACGTACGTCCCGCTGTCGGCACGCACCGCATTCTTGATGACGACAGAGAAGTTCTTCTCCGCCTTCTCGAAGCGGATGCGGTCGGCCTTCATGAGCGTGGTGCGGCCGCGGGTCCAGGTCAGGTCGGGGTCGGGCTTCCCGTGCACTCCCACCGTCAGTTTGATCGTCTCACCTGCGTCCACCTGCAGCTTGTCCTTCACCTTCAGGTCAAGCTTGGGAGGAGCTGAAATGGGCAAAAACATGCATTAGTCAAAATTGATGATTTCTTTTAAACATTTATCAGTGACACGTACTTTCCTTCGTAAAAAATAGGCAAGGACATCGGTCAGAATTGATGATTTCTTTTATAATTCTATCAGTGACACGTACTTTCCTTTGTGAGAAGCTCAGATTAAAAAAAAGATAGACAAGAAATTTGGTCAGATTTAGACCAAACTTTGTGCATGATTTCCTTAATATTTCACAGGATGTGTCAAAGAGAAGATCAGTAGAATAGTGCCTCATTTCAGGGCGGTATCTTTAGGTAGCATCTAGTGTGTATTGATTAACTAACAGTATGGAGAAAAGTACGAAGAGATGACTTACCAATATCGTCCTTGCAGACGACAGCAGGGGTGGGCTCGGAGCTCTCTCCGATCACTCCCGCTGCGTTCTTGCCCGTGACGCGGAACTGATAGCGGTCTCCCGAGATCAGGCCCTTCACGGTGTACTCAATGTCGTTAATAACACCTGTAGAGATACAGACACCAGGGTAAGGAGGTATTCGAGAAATTTTTCATAGAGGTGGTGATATGTTGTTAGTGAAAACTGGTAATTTGTGGGGAAATGGTACATAGAGGTGGTGGTAGCAACTTGGCAAACTTCCTACATCAAACCCCCAAAACAAAATGCTATTCAGGGCATTTCTAGAGTCTGAAGCTAATCATATCGGATATATACATGATTAAATGTTTATTTTTTTGAAGGTGAAAATCATAGCAAATCAATATACTTGCTGAAAAGACAATATTGTATTTAACACGCACAAGTAACCTGCACAAAATATAATGGAGAACGGTGTTTCCTCCGGATCCAAGAAATAAATGCAATCTTACCCAGAAAGAAAGGAAAAGAAGAGAAAAATGCTGACCTGTGTGTACGAGAACCCACTTGGGTTTCTCCTCCTTGACGTTCATCCTCTCCACCATGTAGCCGATGATGCGGGAGCCTCCGTCTGTGCGGGGCTTGTACCAGTGCAGGGAGACGGAGGCGCGCGTTACCTTGGTAACCCGCACGTCCTGCGGCGGGGAGACAGGGTCTACGATCCTCACGGGAGGCGTGGCGTCACATGGCTTGCCGTTGCCTGGGAACAAGGTGGTTTGAAATATTTAGCGCTTTTAGAGTAATGAAATGATGCAATGTTTTTCATATAGACTTGTCAGAGAGTCTACATCACAATCCGTATTTCCTCACTACTCCAATCTGTATCTGAATACATACTATAGCTACCCTTCAGCATAATATACAGTACTATCATGCTCAGAGTTCCACTATCCTTCCAGTGAACTATGGCTTACCCCTCTTCCATTTACAACACTGGTAGAGTATATTATTCAGAGTTTGTTTGGTACTAGTCTTAAATTAGAAAACGATATCTAAAGCCGTAGCCTTACATTTAAAAACATTGTAATGAGAAAATATTGCGATTATTCTATTTCCCGACTTTATGTAGTAAACTGGAAGAAACAAGGAAAGTAAAGCAATGCTCACCAGCAGCGTTGACTGCATACACACGGAACTCGTATTCTGCATTCTCCGTCAGACCGGTGACCTGGAACTCGCACTTCTTCAGCACGTAGCGCACGGCGCGCATCCACTTCTGGCTGCCGCGCTCGCGCTTCTCCACGCCGTACCCGGCGAGTTCCGAACCACCGTCGTCCTCAGGCGACGTCCACTTCAGGAAAGCGGACTCCCGGTTCACCTCCGTCACCTTCAGGTTTCGTGGTGGCGATGGAGGATCTGCAGAAAAGAAAAAAGAATTGCTCGTTTTCATTGTAGATACTTCTTGTAGGACGCAACATTAGAGAAGACATTTTCAAGATAAGATAACATTCTATGCCCTGATCTCATTCCAGAAAATTGCATCAAGAAACAGTATGAGAAATTTGTATCGTCCAGGTATCTTCTATATATTCATGTTGCTCGTTACATTGAAGATACTTCTTGTAGGAAGCAATATTAGAGATTTTTCAATAAACGATGAGAGTATTATATTGATTAACATCCATGCCCTGATCTCATTCCAGACAAATGCTTCAAAGAAACAGTATGAGAAATTTGTATCTTTCAGGTATCTTCCATATATTCATCTGCGAACTCTCCTGTGGTCCGTGAAATTGTAAGTTCTGGAACATGACTGAAACGCCATTAAATCAGAACGGCACTGTATAAAACTTATAGGATCCAAAAGGTGTAATGAAGATGAATAATACAGGGCCAGTGTCTTACCATAGGGATGCTTGGCAACGACCACTCCGGATGTGATTCCCTTGCCAACGCCGTACTTGTTCTCGGCGCCGACGCGGAAGATGTAACTCGCGTTCTCCGTCAGTTTCGTGATCTTCAGATTCGTCCTCTTCACGCCGGCGCTGACGTACACCCAGGATGCACCGCGGTTGTCGGACTTCTCCACCACGTAGTTGGAGATGCCGCTTCCGCCGTCGTCCAATGGCGGCTGCCAGCTGATGGTCACATGTTCTGGGGAGACCTCCTCGATCTCGATAGGGCCAACAGGCGGGCCAGGCTTGCCTGGGGGAAGCAACACATTACCTGGTTAAAGTACCAGAAAACTACAACTCTGTAAGACTTCCAGTCTATGGACCGATGCAGGCGAGTCCTAAGCTTGATTATTTGCACTGCACCATTCTAAAAATGGTGTCAAGACACAAATATTTCAGACAAACGTTGTAAAGTTCCCATTCTTGGACTGGTACAGGCAAACCTTAATTATTTGCGTTGCACTGTCCTTACTCCCTAAGTCAGAAGCTGGGAGGACGCAGCTATACTGTGTGTTTTCTTTTTCAGATAGGTTCACGTTAAGTAAAAAGTACTCAGTCACAAATACAGATTGTTATGCATGACAAGTCAAGTAGTCCTCTCAATTTTAAGCTTCCTGTAAGCTGTGTCAGTTACAAGTAGTTCCATGGCAAGAATCTAAAGTTTAATAAAGTTCTTTGTATAGACACTTGAAAGGTTGAAGGATATAAATCTCACCTAGCACGTTGACGTTGAACGTTGCGGACTCCTTGCCGACCTTGTTCTCGGCGGAGACGCTGTAGCTGCCCTGGTCCCTCTTCTGAACCTTCCTGATGAACAGCGTGGTGGACTCGTGGTTGGTTTTGGTCAGGCAGTGGTCGGACTCCCTCAGCACGCCCAGGCCGCGAGACCACACCACCTTCGGCAGCGGCGTGCCGCTCATGCCGATCTTGATGGCGATGTTGGTGCCCTCCTTCACGGTGATGCTGTCGCCATGGAGACTGCTCAAGTCAAGCTCAGGAGCAACTGGATGGAGGATATGATGAACAGTTGATGAGCGATTTCATGTTTGCCTCAATGTTGCAATACTAGCAGTCAAAGAGCACTTACGAAAAATACGTTTTAAGAGAGACAACGTAGTCTTAGAAATAACGAAGAATCAAGTCAAATGGTCAGAGCGTGTTCAAAGCAGTATTTCTTCCTCACATAGTCGTTGAGCCTATTTGGTAGAATTAGACGGAAAATGCTTGTCTTGAATAACAGTTGCACCTTGTAAAGTAAAGCACGAAATACATGTCTTGAGTAACTGTGACACTTAAAGATTTGCTCCTTGTAAAGTAAGGCACAAAAGGAATGTCTTGAGAAACAGTGATACTTACAGAGCTGCTCCTTGGCCACGACAGGCTCGGTCTCTGCAGGCTCGCTGACGGCGCCGACGTTCTGCGCCATGACGCGGAACTTGTACTCGTCGTGCGCGATGACGTCCGTGACGGTGTAGCGAGTAGCGCTCATGGCCGTGCACTTCTCCCACTCGGGCTGCTCGGCGCTCATGTGCAGCTTCTCCACGATGTAGCTCGTCACGGCGCTGCCGCCGTCAAAGTCAGGCTTGCCCCAGGTGAGGCTGATGCTGTAAGGGGTGATCTCGGTGATCTTCAGGTTCTTCGGAGGCGATGGGGGCTCTGGAAAGTACAAGATGCAGAAACATGAATAATGTTGTCATAAAAATTTGCATTTATCGATATCGATTCTCACAACCTTTATAAGTGCATTTTTAAGACTTGCGTCAAATAATGACCACTGAAAACTGGTTGGAAAGTAGCGCGGACATTTCTAACAACAATGGAAAATTCTTCCATCATAAGTTAGTAATCATAGTTCCTAGAAGTGTTCCGAGGGGAGGGAGCTTGAGTCTATCTACCTGGAATGAGCAAAGTAATCGCAACCCAACTGAAGATGGGAGTTCTCACACCAGATTGGACTTAAAACATTTTTGGACATACTAGAGGGATGAAGACCTCGGTTGCTTCCAGATTCACTCCTCTAACGTCAAGAGAAGAAGAAGTGTGATAACCATGACCAGGATGGGTTAAGTGGAGGAGGGCTTTGTACAGGCCATGCAGGCTTCTCCCCTCCTTTGGCACTTTTATTTACTTTTCTGTACTTTAATGTTATTGTTTTTTTTGTGAAATAAACAAAACAAAACAAACAAGTGTGATTGACGTACCGACAGGATCCATGGCCAGGATGGGCTCCACGGTGTCTGCCGGCTCGCCCACGCCGATGTCGTTGATGGCCATGACGCGGAACAGGTAGTGGTTACCTTCCACCAGAGTCTTCACACGGAACGTCGTCTTGTAGAGCTGGATGGACGGATGATGGGAAGGACATTTAAACCAAATGAAGTAAGACGTCATTAATCTACCAGAGATAGGAACATTTTGCAGCAATACCTTTGCTTCTATTCATTGCAATCACAATGTCCTTAACTTCGGCAATCGCTTGATCTTTTGCAACACGGTAAAAAGAATGTATGAGACGATGAAGGAATGTCTTTATCTGCAATACTTGCAATAATTGCAATTACAAGTTTGTTAACTACAGCATTCCTCAACGTACGATCCTTAATCGTTAATTTGCTACGTTGACCAATACAATGTCTTAGGTGATTGAATGAATATCATCTAAGACGTTAGAGGAAGGTCAAGGATGTCTTACGTTTTCCTCCACAGTGGACAAGTCTGTTAACTATGGCACTCATTGACATACTACTCTTACTATTTGCTACGTAGACCCATACAACATCTATTAAGTAAGAAGATCAGTAGAATGGATGTCTAAGATGCTGAAAGGCATGTCTTACGTTTTCCTCCACAGTGGACCACATCCTCATGCTGGCTTCCTTCTTCTGCAGGGTGTAGCCGCTGATGGCCTTCCCGCCGTCCTTGTTGGGCGGGCCCCAGGACACGATGGCGGCGTTCTTGGTCACGTCACGCACCTTCAGGTTGGTAGGCGCGCCGGGGGTGTCTGCATGGGGAGGTGATAAAATCTCATTATTTACTTCAACAGTAAACGTAACTATACGAGTAAAAACAATTCCACATTAGGACAAAACAGGTAAAACAGACGGTAAAATAATACAAAATCTTAGGATAGTTGAGTTTTCTTTTACACAATTATCACCTGGTGGGGTTTCTATGCCTATCAATCATCTTCCTTAGCTTCTAACTGCAGTTAAAAACCTCTACTATCCTATAATCTACCAACGTGGTGAAATTATTTTCGGGAATATAGAATCTAAAAGTTTTGTCTGTTTTGATTCGATGATCCAAATAAAGATACATGGTAAAAGATATTCTTGCCATGAACCCCCAGAAACAGTTAATTGAATGAGGATGATGATGAATTAATTGCTTGACGTTATGAATAATTTAATGTATTGCAAAATATGATATGGTTAAGAATTTTAATGATTGATTTATGCTAGTTGTCTGATCAACATTATCTGTATAATTTGTTGTTATGTATTTTATTCGATTTTGTGTAGAGGACTCCAGGAGGAATAGTTCAATGTAACATTTGGAGATTCCTAATGAACAAACAAACAAACAGTACCCTAGGGAAAGTGTTAGCTACGCACCGATAACCTTGACGTTGATGCCAACGCTCTTGGTGCCGGAGTCGTTCTCCAGCGTGAGCTCGAAGCGGCCGGCGTCGCGGCGGTCCGCAGACTGGATCACCAGCTGGGTGTCCTTGTCGGTGGTGTCGATTTCGGCGCGGTGTTCCAGGTCACTGTGGGGCGAGGCACAACAAGGGGTTATACACAAGAGGGGTGAGGTACAACAATGGATCATACACAAAATCTATTCTGAACTTTGAAACATAAAGGCAAAGATATAGAAGAACCTTGCAGTGTCAACAGGCTAATAGTTGCATCCAGAACTACTAATGTAGTAGCTATCATCCGGAAGAACTTTGATATAAATGTATCTGGCTTGATACATGCGAACGATTTATTCATTTATTGATAGCATTGGGCTTGTATAGAAAGCAAGGCAGTGCTTTGTAAGAGCAGCTTGCTGCATGGAATGTGTTGATCTCACAAAACATCTTGCGAAAATCGAACATATTTGATGCGGTCGAGTGTTCGTTTGTGTACTAGTTAAGTGTTTGTGTACTAATTTTCCTTATTGTGAAAACTTCTCTCACCTGTCCTCCTTCTCCCATGTTGCAGTGGGCACAGGTTTGCCCTTGATGGGGATGTAGAACTTGATCTGTTCCCCGGCACGCACGGTCACCATGCGCTTGTACAGGGCGTCCATCACCAGGTCTGGCGGCACTGTGGAGGGATGGTTGAAACTTTCTTAAGATCAACAGTCTTGGAAGAAAACGGCTATGTAACTTATAAGTATCATTCCTGTAGCTGACTCAAGACGTTCTTGACGACATGCTGGTAAAGCTCACAGGAAAGTGGTAGCTTTGTACCCACTTGTAGACACTTTTATAATAAATATGCTTCTTTTAACATAAATAACACCAACGGTGCTTTTCTACATCCCATGTTTGAACTACCACTACCTCTTTCAAAACGTTCAAGATTATTAGTTATTTCCGCATAGATGCAGAATAGCTCAAAACCTGTGCTTAAACGTTAGTCATGTTGTGGTGAAATTCTTTATTTTTCGTTTCTAGAAGAAAACCTTCCGATGACGTACCCTTGAGTTCTCTTGGTGCAGTCCAGCCCGGAACCTCGTTGGGCTTGCCCACGCCGAGGTCGTTGACCGCGCTGACCCTGAACTTGTAAGCCTGCAGTTCCACCAGGTCCGTCACCAGGAGCTCCGTCTGGCGGATCTTTTCCTGGAATTAAAAAAAAAAAGTAACCATCGATTTAGCTCAGTGATCAAGGATCATATATCTCTGACGGTGCTGTGTACAAAGACTAATTGCAGCTGCAGAGTGTTCAGACCACTGCGGCAACAGAACACAGCGGCCTGTTCTTGTAAACGCATTTTACAAAATGGTATTTAAGATGCCATGAAGCCTCAAATGAACAGTCTATCAACATCATGTCTTACTTTCCAGTTAGTTTCTCCAGCCAAATTCCATGATTTTGTATACTTTGTTTTGTGCGTCTTTTGCATCGGTGGTATTCCTTATTTTGGGCTTGGGTTTCTAGTTTCTCTAGCCAAATTCTAAGATTTTACACAACTTTGCTCGTGTCTTCTATCATTGGCATTCCTTATCGTTAGGTTTAGATAGGATTCTCTAGTGAGAAGAGATGAAGAATCTGCATCTTTCACCCTAATCAAATAAAGAATAAACAAAGAAACAAACAAAGAAACAAACAAACAAACCTTGAGGTGACACTTGTGCCACTCCTCCTCTCCCAGGATGAGGTTCTCCACGATGTACCCTGTGACGCGCGCGCCGCCATCAGTAGAGGGCGGGCCCCACTGCATCAACACAGTTGTCGGCGTGCAGTCGATCACCTCGGGTGTCTCAACAAGTCCCGGCATTCCTGCATAAACGGACAAATCATCGATGTTTTGTTATGTAATGTTCATGGACAATATTCAAGCACTATGTACAGGCAAAAATCTGACACTTTGGTCTTGTGAACAAAATTGAAACATCTATTACACACCATTCTGCGTTTTCCTCCACATCACTTTAAAGGCCTGGCCTTCATTTTTACTACACATTTGTAGCTTGATGTCATGTCAAGCAATAGAATTGAAGTTCAAACTAGGTACACTTTATATCATACATTTATACGTCAGCAAAGGAATAACAGTTGTGATCAGTGATCACTACAGCTGACGTCTACTAAACACAGCCCAATACTTGAGATATCCCCTTCAAGATTTAGAAAAACAAACCACCACACGAACCTGCAGGGTCGGCGGCAGTGTACGGGATGGAAGCGGGGCTGTTCTTGCCGCGGCCCGCCCGGTTCTCGGCAGACGCGCGGAACTCGTAGTCCAGTCCTTCCTCCAAGTCATCCACAACAATCTTCCTCTCGTCAGGGCCAAGAATCTTGGGGAAGACATCGTAGGTTAGCTCAATTCTTAGAGTACTTAATAAGGAAGACAAGAGCGTCTATTTCATCTATCAATCTTACATAGATGTGGGTAACAAATCGGACTGATTTCAAAGGGAGTCTTGGTCATTCCCCGTTTGCATTGGTTGTTAGTTGTTCATTTTCAGTACATAGAGAAATTAGAAAGTGTGTCATTATCAGTACAAATCTCTCACTCTTCCATTAATACTCTCCCTAATCATTAATATATACTAGCAAAGTTGGGCTTTGAATTTATGTTCCCCAAACACTTTTTTATTGGAGCAAGGTGTGATGACAGAAAGACCAGAAACAAACTCTCCTCCTGCTGATAAAGTTTAACTCAGTAGGTTCCAAATCCTCCTTAGAAACACTCGTTCCAAATCCATTAGAGATACCTACCAACCTGGATTCATGTTCTCAAATCACTAATTCCTTCGGCCAAGGAGTGACAAAAAATGTAAACAAACAAACAAACAAACAGACGCCTCTCACCTCCCTGTTGAGTCTCTCCCAGCGGACGGATGTTCGCTCCTTGCGCTCCACCCAGTACCCGATGATGTGGGAGCCGCCGTCCGAGGCAGGCTCGTCAAACATCAGAGTCAGTCTGTCCTTTGTCACGTTCTTCGCTACGGGCTTGCCGGGCGCGCTCGGCGTGTCTGCGGCACACAAACACCGGGAAACGTCAGATGCTACATTGTGGCAATCTGTACGTAGTCTTAGATGTAGCAAATTTTTACGGGTGTACTTAAAATTTGAGTTAATTGCTTAAGACGCAATCACTTTCAGACAAGAAAATTCCAAAGGCAGATAAAGCAGCTAAACTAAATACATGCATGAGAAAACGCGGTAGATTCTTTTCAGCAGAAATAAAATGTGAACTTCATGGTAGATAGTAAATCAGAGATAGTAGACTTCAACCCTACTGTGGAGAGAAACTGCAAAAATCAGGCACGTAGTCTGGGGAAAGTATTACTTCACTTTCTTGGGGTTGAAGTCTTAATCAACTTTTCAAGACGGAGACTTCAGGGATACTCACCGAACTGATACTTGGCCACGATGGCCGGAGTCATGAGCGGCTCGCCGGGCCCGTTGTAGTTAGCAGCACGGATGCGGAACAGGTAGGAGGAACCATGGGTCAGCTTGGTAATCTTGTAGTCAGTCTTCCTGATTGCGGAGCTCACCTGTGGGGCAAGAAACATCAGTCATTTATAATCCAGTTTCGAGAAACGTGTAAAACGGTACTGAAGAAACACCTCTAGAGACTATATAGATTACAAGCATTGGAGCTTAGGAAAATAGAATGGAGAGTGAAATGGAAAGTATCAAAACATAGACAAAAGCTTAGTTCAAAGTTCAACGGTCAGCTGTAAGATGAAAGTTCACGCACCTTGACCCAGTCGTCAGGTGTCTTGGGGTCGCAACGCTCTACGATGTAGTTAGTGATGGGCATTCCACCATCATCGTCAGGCGGTCCCCAGTTCAGCTTCACGGAGTCGGGCGTGACCTCGCCGATCGCGAGCTCCGTGGGCTGGCCAGGGCGGGCTGGAGGGGTCACGTGGATAAAGGATTAGATCACACAGATCCCGGATTGGATTACACATTGGATTACGAAGAGCAAAGATTAACTTTTTATTGCTTTTTGACTTTTACATTGTATCCACCGCTGGTGGTGAATGTTCATGAATCAGGAGAACTCGAATGTGGAAAAGCGAAGAATTATATTTGCAGAGCACTTCAGTATGCCTCCTTTGGTTTACACTGGCTATGAAAATATTTTTTTCAGAATTGTCTGATATCTAATGTCAATGTCTATTCAATAGATACAGTACGAGTTATTGAGTATCGAAGTTTTGTATGCTTTTGGCACATACATGTATATATATATGAGAGTGTGTACTCACATAGAACGTGGACTTTCACTTGGGCGTCGTCCACTCCACTGTTATTCTTCACAGTGCACGTGTACACGCCGTCGTCAGGACGATCAACGTCATGGATGGTCACTATGGCGACGCGATCCGTGACCTTGAACTTGATCCTGGGGCTCTCGATGAGTGGCCGGTTACCCTTGGACCAGACGACGTCCGGTGGAGGTTTCCCGCTGATGCAGGCCACCAGACTCATCATCTGTCCCTTCATGATCTCCACGGTGTCCTTGTTCTTCACATCCATCGCCACTTTGGGCGGGGCTGGGGAGAAATCAGGATATTTTTGAAAATGTTAGCGCACAAGTTAGAGCTGTGAACGTTAAGATTGAACACAATGAACGGTATAGAGTACCAAACACAAGTTGGCCATTAAAAAACCATTAGGATGCTGAAGTTATGTAAGTTGTGGGTTGATGTGGAAAACAAACTGATACTGGGAACTTGAGTTGTGAGTTATTGGTAACTTGAGTCTCTATAATGTGCTCAGGTACACAACAAATTATGCCGCCATCCCAATATTGAGTCTAAATGGAACTTTTTCGATTGTACATTTTCGATTTATGGTTTTCGATTTCGTCAGTAAATCTCACCTACTGCATCCTTGCACAATGTGTGGTTTTAAAACATGCATATAAACATCTTTCTATTCTATATATCTATTGCCAAAAGCTTGTCGAAATGTCTCACCCAGGTCGTCCTTGCAGACCACAGGCGGCGTCTTCTCGCTCTTCTGTCCCACGATGCCCGCCGCGTTCTTGGCGGAGACGCGGAACTCGTAGCGCGCGCCCATCATCAGGCCCTTGATGGTGTACATGAAGTCGTTGATGACTCCGGCATG
The DNA here is from genome assembly GCF_000003815.2 of Branchiostoma floridae. Lineage (NCBI taxonomy): Eukaryota > Metazoa > Chordata > Leptocardii > Amphioxiformes > Branchiostomatidae > Branchiostoma > Branchiostoma floridae. Next base: position 17,158,458 of record NC_049996.1, on the reverse strand, counting down.
CACGGCCACCCACTTCTCGCCTTCCTTCGTCATGTGCCGCTCCACGATGTACCCGATCACCTTACTTCCTCCATCACTTAGCGGTGGTTCCCACCTGGAGCAGGGGAAAAATAGAGAAGTTAAAAAAAAGGGGGTCTCGAAACCAGTTTAGCTGCCTGGAGAGCTATCCAATCTACCAATGTTCGTGACAGAAGACTTTTTCTGTCATGTACTTTAAAGATATATGTATTTGTACTAAACGTGTCAAAGCTACGTGTGATACTAGTATCTATTAAAACTTCCTTAGATTTGTGATCGTAATTTCACCTGGAACGGGGGAAAAGTGGAAAAAAATGGCTCTCAAATTAGTTCAGCTAATTTTTCACTGGCAACGACAGAGAATCCAGACACTGAGAATAGTATTTATAGGTCTGGTTTATAGGGAAGTTACCCTTGGCTATTTAGACAAGAACTATGAACAGCATTTTTCAGTGGTTTCTTGTGATGGAACACGCTGGCATGTACTTAAGAGATGCATTTGAAACTTAAGCAGTTTGTGCATGTATACAAAACATGTGAGAACTACGACTGTCGACGTCGTGTGCTCCTAAGATCTATTAAAACTTCCTTCTGCTTTAGATCTGTGGCCAGATGAACGTAAGGGTGGTTAAAACTAAGACTTGGTACTTTTACTTACCGAAGGGTGACGGAGGACCTAGTGACGGCGATCAGGCGAACTCGCTGGGGCGGGGTGACGGGGTCGTACGCGTACACGAAGTCGGACAGCTCGCTGAGCGGTCCGGTTCCAGCGGCGTTCATAGCCGCCACGCGGTATTCGTATTCTTTGCCTGGGAAGCAAGAAAAGAACATCGTAACCCCAGTTCGTTCAAATTCTTTGGAAAAGGTGACCTTCAGATTGTCCTCGGAAATTAGACAGAAATTCTAAGATCTCCGAAAGAAACAGAGTTTGTCATCGGATACAGAAATACACTTTACACTGGACATGAAATAGATATACCTCAAGTATATAAAAAGTGATACCATTTTTGTCGACCCTGCTGTATAAAACACGATTAAAAGACTTGTATCGACTTGTACTTTAAATTTGTGCTAAAAACGTGATGTAATTTTATTCTCTCCAGCCAGGTGGCGCTTGGAACAGCGAGGCTTTATTTACCTGTAGTAAGTCCAGTGGAGTGGAACTCGGTCTTCTTGACGGGGTAGCGCGAGGCCTTCATCCATCGCGACCCGCCACGTTCTTTCCGTTCGACGACATATCCGAGAATCTCCGATCCACCATCGCTGGCGGGCGCCGTCCAGCGCACGTGCATCGCGTCCTTGGTGGCGTCACTGATCGTGACGTCACGCGGAGCAGATGGTGGGTCTGGAATCGATTCGTTGGAAGGTTAGTCAAAATGTGGCTTTATAGTATGCTTTATGTTATAAAGAAAGTCTACATTTCCAGGATAAGAATACACATCCAAAAATTGAAAAACGTACAAATTTTGGGATAAAAAAAGATTGTGACGTACCGAAGGGCAGCTTGGCAAGAACCGAAGGCGAGGTGATGGTCTTCCCGGTGCCGAACTTGTTCTCCGCGGCAATGCGGAAGATGTACTCCTTATTCTCGGTCAGTTTGGTGACGCGCAGCGTGCACCTCTTGACGTTCGAGCTGACGTACACCCAGGTGATGCCGCGGTTCTCCGATTTCTCCACCACGTAGTTGGAGATCGGCGCGCCGCCGTCGTCATCTGGAGCCTTCCAGTTCAGCGTGATCGACTCGGGAGTGACGTCCTCGAACTCAACCGGGCCGTTGCATGGGCTGGGCTTGCCAAGTACCTGTGTGGAAACAAACACAAGCACAAGATTAAGTAAAAGTTTTCTTATAGTCAGACATTTGTGCTGACACGGTCTCAGATCAATCCATGAAGACTTATTTTAGCATTTACAGTTACTGTAGAATATACATATGGACAAAGAAATTCAACATAACAAAAAAGGTTTCTAACAAATTGTTTCTAAGTGAAATAGAAGTTTCAACACATTTGGCTTGTACATATACGTACAAAAGACAAAACAGTAGCTTGTTCAAAATATTGTGTAACAGTGGCACATAGAAAAAGACTGACACTGGAAAAAGATCATGCAGAAAACAACACTTTGGACAAACACACTGCAAGTTTTTGTTACCTTGAGGGTGAACTCTGCCCTGGCGGATCCCAGCTTGTTCTCGATCACCACCGCGTACGTGCCGGCGTCAGCCTTCCTGATCTTGCGCACGATGAGCGTGGTGGAGGTCTTGGTGTTCTTGGTGGTCATGGAGTCCGTCTCGCGTAACTCTCCCAGGCCGCGGAGCCATGAGATCCGCGGCTTAGGCCAGGCGCGGAACAGCACGGGAAGGTTCAGGTCAATGCCCTCCTTCACGGTCATGACGTCAGACGGGATCTGACTCAGGTCCAGGGTAGGTTCATCTGGGAATGGGGTAAAGTGGGGAGTTACACTTCATGTACGTTTTGTTACAATTTTAAAACTTTCATATCCGTGCACAAAATAAAGCGCTTACCAACAAACTTCCGATCAGTCCTCTGATCCTTTTAAAGTTGAAATTACCCAAAACCTAAGTCACACATAATGTACATTTATGTACGTTTGTACAATTATACCTGCAGCCCTGACACAATAGAATGATGCTGCGACATCAACATTATGTCTGTTGGTTTTGATAACAGTTACCGAGTATTTGCATAGCAACACAGCATTCATTTCTAAAACATAGCAAAAATAGATGTTATGCTAAGACGGGCAATTTTTTTTCTTTGCGAAGTGGAAATATTCACTTAAATTTTTCTCCTACATACCATGGCGAAGTTTCAACAACGAAGGCAGTCACAGTTAAGCAAAAACGCAACAAATAGATAAAAAGTATTAATGTTTAATAACTTACAGATCTGTTCCTTTGCGACCACAGGTCCGACCTCCACGGGATCGCTGGTGGCGCCGACGTTCTGTGCGGACACGCGGAAGGTGTACTCGTCACCTGGTGCCAGGTCAGTCACGCAGTAGCGCGTGGCGTTGATGGCCGTGCAGCGCTCCCACTCGGCTTTGGCTGTGGGGAGAGACAAGGCTAATGTAACTCAGGGGAAGGGACAAAAGAAAACTACAGGAGCTAAGGAAGCTCTCGATGAACAGGATAAAGTGGACAGGGTGTCCAGACTACTGGAGCAGCAGAACACAATGGACTATTACTACTACTACTACTAAGGGACAAAATGCAGGAGAGCGAGTTATAACGTTAATGACGTTAACGGTGAATAAAGCAAAATCTTCTATGAAGAACAATCGTACTAAGATATTCCCTTGTCAATTTTTCAGTAGGATTAACTTTGCGTTGCGTATGAAACCTGTGTTTGCAAACATAGCTGCTTGGGGAGTGACATGTCTGCCAATGCACCGTATCTTTCTAAGATTGCAGGACCTATTTCAAAATCTTGATGTGTGATGCTGTTTCTAATGTTAAGTGTTCCCCACCGTAATATTGTTTTGACTTATCCAGCCAAGTATGCTGTAACCAGTAAAGAGATATTTCACGTACTTGTCTCCATTTTCTCGACCAGGTAGCTTGTGATGCGGCTGCCGCCGTCGAAGTCTGGTCTGGTCCAGGTGAGAGTGACGTTGATCGGCGTGATCTCCACAATCTGCACCTTCCTCGGAGGCTCCGGAGGAGCTGTGAGCAGGAAAACAAGGTCAGAAAGTGCTTCTCTAAAAACACAGACGTTCTTGGAAATAAATCACCAAGAACATGCAGGACCTTCCCAGCAGCAAGGGAAATAGCAAAAACATAGCAGTTCTTGGTAATAAGCCACCAAACATGTGGACCTTCCAAGCAGAGTTAAGAAGCACATATTTCGTTTATCCGCTTTTTTTACGTCTTAGTAACATTACTGTGTCAAATCTACAAAAGTTTTAAAACAACAACAACCATAAAGTCCTTCTAGATTACTTAAATGAAGAGTTCTAAAAAAAGTTTTAAGTTTGAAGGCTAATTTGAAACATTTCTTGGCTTGTACTTACCGACTTGGTCCATGGCTAAGATCGGAGCCGGCGTCTCTCCGGGCTCGCCGATGCCGATGTCGTTCACGGCGAGAACTCTGAACAGGTAGTTGTTTCCTTCCACCAGGTTGGTGATGCGGTAAGACGTCTTGACGATGTTGGCGTCTTGAGTGGTCCAGGTGCGCCTGCTGGGCTCCTTCTTCTCCAGGATGTAGTGCGTGATGGACTTGCTACCGTCCTTCAGGGGCGGCGCCCAGGCGATCACGGCCGCGTTCCTTGTCACGTCACGCACACGCACGTGCTCAGGAGCGCCAGGTGTGTCTGGAGGGAACGCACAGGTGTGCAGGTGAGGTTTGGAACAGATGTGCAGGTATGGTGAATAATACCTTATCAAGTCTTGACCTTACAAGTCGATATGAGATTAACTCTGTATCACATTAGAGACTAAAAAAGGTAGGCTACAAAGCAAAAATAGAATTTGGATATTGAAACAAATTGTGGAAAGAAGACTTTTGGCTTGAAGAAATCGGTAAGTCATAGATGTTGGTAGACTTCAGTTTCCACAATTCTACATTACATCTTGGGCTCATCCTTAGCTGGTGCAGGGTTAACTGGTGCTACAACTGCACCGTAGACTTCAAGTAAAAACTGTGTGAAGAAAAGTGGGACAAACGTACCGATGACTTTCACGTTGATGCCGACGGTCTTGGTGCCGCTGGGGTTCTCCAGCGTCAGCTCGAAGCGGCCGGCGTCGCGTCGGTTCGTGTTTACGATGACCAGTTGGGTCGCAACCTTGCTGATCTCGATGTTAGCACGGTTCTCCAGGTCACTGGAAAACAGAATCGTTAAATGTCTTTATGATAATCATGACATGAGAGGGGCAAGGGGCTAGTCCCTAACGTAAGCACATAAGCAGGCAGGATTTTTTTTACGTTTCTCTACTACTGCAGAATGTTAGTCCACAAAACAGCATGTAGAACGTGTTTGTAACTGATCTGTTTGAAACTATTTCATGGAATGCAAAGCAAGTACATAAAATTTTACAGTGATTTAAAAACGCTCAGAGTACTCAATGGGTACATTCTAAGAAACCATTCATAATGAGAATTTACAAAGAGAGCCACCCTCACCTGTCGTCCTTGACCCAGGTGACCTTGGGGAAGGGTTTCCCGCGCACAGGTACGTAGAAGCGGAGCGGGACTCCTGCCTTCACGGTCACGGTGCGCTTCAGAGACGCGTCCAGCTTGCACTCCGGCGGGGCTGGGGATAGCGGAAGATGTCACCAGTTATTATACTTCATATTTTCTTTTTCTTGCAGCAAAATTCTCACGTCTTGAGATTAATCCATTATAGTTCATGCCTTGCGATATCTTAAGAAAAAAGTCGTCAAGCACTTGAATATTACAAACTATCAATGGAATGTCTTGTAAGACATGTCTTAACGTCTCTAAATCAAAATGCGTTGTCTAAGTCTTGAGAATCATGCATGAAGAGCTTATTCATACGTGTGATACAGAGACCAATATGATGAGGTCTTAAGATATCTTGAGCATCGTCTTGAAGACTTACCCGCCATGTCCCTCGGGAAGACGATGCCCTCAATCGGAGCAGGCTCGCCGACGCCGTACTCGTTCACGGCGCTGACCCGGAAGTTCAAACCCTTTCCTTCCTCCAGGTCAGGCACGACCAGTTCGCATTGTTTGATGGTGGAGAGGCTGTGGGCCTTCTTCCACTCTTCAGTCTTCTGCAAAATAATAACAAAACCAGCTTTAATCTCTAGATATTTGGTTCGTGAATCTGACCATCAAATCAAGTGACATCAATCCTCTTAAAAACCAAGAGTAAGCTATAAAGTGGTCAAAATAGGACTTCAATATCGATTTTACCATATGTATTGAAGACGCAATGTTTAAAGGGGCACCGACATTGTAAACTAAAATTCTGTAGCCTTTTGAAATTGTACTATAAAGGTTATAATGCGTTCAAATCTAACGACATAATTTTGCACATGACATTGATCCAGCAACTCAAATAAGACATATTTGGGCCAAAAACCAAATGTTTTTTCTTACGTCGTCCTTCTTCTCCACGATGTATCCGTAGATCTTGCTGCCTCCGTCGCTCATGGGCGGCTGCCACAGCAGACTGACGGACTCCCGGGTGGTCTCCAGCACCTCGGCGTTCTGCGGGGCCTGCGGCTTGCCGACAGGGTCCCGCGCCAGCACGGGCATGCAGGACGGGCTGAACTTGCCGCGCCCGGCCATGTTCTCGGCCGCCACGCGGAAGTCGTACTCCAGCCCCTCGGTCAGGTCCTCGTGCGACAGTTCCGTGTCACGCACCAGCGCGCGGTTAATTCTCTGCCACCTGGAGTTGAGGAGAAGTGAGACCATGGTCAGTACGAAAGGCTGGTAATCTGTTCTAATTTTATTATTAAAAGAATATACAACAAAATATACAAAAAAAAAAACAGACGAGGAAAAGAAGGCATTAGGCATACCATTGAATTGCGTTTAACTTTCCAGAACTTGTACAACATAGACAGACATTAAATTATCAAATTCTAATGATAACAATTGTATCTTTATTGTTAGGATAATGATGAAATAACAAAACCTGTTTTGTTACTTGTTTTGCTGAAATTCTATCTTACATCGTAGTTGTGAACCCCTAATTTTTAAAGGAAGGTGCACGGGTTTCTCAAAAATGAATTCCGACATTTGAATAAGACATGAAGTATTGTTTGATGTTGACCTCATGGCGCTATGCTCCTTCCTCTCCACCACATATCCGAGAATCTCGGAGCCGCCGTCAGACTCTGGCGCCTGCCAGGTGATGACGCACGTCTCACTGGTGACGTCTCTGATGACGGGCTTGGCAGGTTGGGTCGGAACATCTTAAAAGAAGAAGGATCATAACAAGAGTTAGTATAAAGGGCCGCTGTATTTATTTGGTAGATGTTTAAAACAATACTTTATGTACATGGATTGGTTCATACAGTCTACAACCAGGAGTTTGAAAACCAAAGACCACGAGGTAGACCTTTCAAGTGTTGGAAGGACCAGATCACAAAAGACACTGGACTGAGCCTCAACACTGCGGAGACTAGATCACCGGACCGTTTAACGTGGAGAAACTTGACGGAGAGGCCTAAGCACTTAGACAGGTGGGCAGAGTTTCAAATTACTGTAAGTTGTGGGCTAGAGACTTCTTGAACGCCATTGCGTCTTAGATTCAGCACTCGAGAATGACACTATTGAGAAATGCACGTGTCTACTCACCGAATGAGTGCTTGGCGACGATTGGCTCGGAGACGAGCGGCTCGCCGGCTCCGTTGTAGTTAACGGCGCGCACGCGGAAGATGTACGTCTCCTTGTGCTTCAGCTTGGTGACCTTGTGGGTCGTCTTCCTCACTGCTGCACTGACCTTCATCCACGCACCTGGCAGCTGTGAGGAGGGAGAGATGGAAACTTAGAATCTTTCCACTAAGTTGTGAGCACTTAGTATTTTAAAGTAGGATAGCTGTCTACCTATTCTAGGATGAGATATGCACCGAAGGGGGAAGCAAACTATAAGATTACAGAGTCTTTTGTTTGAGATAAAAAAAAGTTATTCATGGTATTGACCTATTTTATAAAAAATGATAAAATGGACTATGGTTACTGCCAACAACACTGTGCCTTCAATCAATCTTTGCAATTAGAATGTGCCAATTATGCCGCCAAATTTTTTGCATTCTGATGAATTGGAAAACGTGTCCTCACCTTGACATCGCACTTGTCTATGATGTAGTTACTAATAGGCAGGCCGCCGTTGTCGGCAGGTGTGTCCCAGGTGAGAACACATGTCTCAGGTGTGACGTCTGACACCCTCAGCGGGCCCATGGGCACGCCAGGTACAGCTGGGGACAGGAGAAGATCATAAGGTAAGAAAATATTGAAGAATAAGGAGTAGGAAATCTTCCACTTTCAATTGGTATTTCTTAAATGTATGATTTATTGTGTTCTCTCTTTCAAAAGTAGTGTTGTGTAAAGCTGTTAAAGTTGAACTTGTAGTAAAAACCGTGAAATATCTTTAACTCATTTCACAACTTTGTTTTACGGAAGAACAAATATTACACCTGATAAATGGAAATACTTGGTGTTTTAAAAAAAAAGTCTTTTTCAGAGAAATGAAATTCAACATTTCCGGGATTAACTGTTACTACGAACACACATGTAGTAAAATCTCGCAATAGTCTTGAGAAACTTACCTTGTACATTGACCTCGACAGACACGCTGGCCTCTCCATGGTCGTTCTTGACCGTGAAGGTGTAGCGGCCGGTGTCTGCGCGCACGCAGTTCTTAATCAGCAGCGTGCGCGTCTTCTCCTTCTTCACGATGGTCGTCCTGTCAGACCGCATCAACGGCTGTGGGGGAAGAGGAACAATCATTTTCATTACTGGAGTTTAAGTCATGTTATGCATGTCATTACATCCCAACAATCTGTGTCCCCAGAAGGTTTTGTCAGGTAATATCTTCGAAACTCATTTCTATAGCAAACTAAAAGGAATTCAGTCTTGGAGATAATAAAAATTTATTGGTATACGTCTGACGATGGAAGAAAATACACAAAGACTGCCCATACATCAAGTTGCTTAAACAAACGAGTTAATGCTTTATGTCAACTTGGAAAAGTGCTGTCTTTAGGTAGATGCGGTATGATTCTACTTAATAATATAAATCTTGAACTGTTTGACTTGCCCCACTGGCCTTCTATATGTAACATATATATATATATATAAGTTACCTTTCTGCCCAGGCGCCATTCCGTGGAAGGCTCAGGCTTGCCAGCGAAGTGCATGGTAAGCTCGATGTTCCTGCCGGCCTGGTACGTCATCTGGTTCTTCAGGTTCACGTCTAGCTGGGCTTTGGGTGGGGCTGTGGGGAAAGGTGAGACACATTTCAAGACATTTTGTAAGAAAAAGACGTTTTGTAAGAAATATTTCAAGATATTTTGTAAGACATATTTCAAGACATATTTTTAAGACATATTTTAAGACAGTTTGTAAGACATCTTTCAACACATTTTGTAAGACATCTCCCAAGAAGTTTTGTAAGACACATTTCAAGACATTTTAGGCATTTTGTAAGACATATTTCAAGACATTTTGCAAGATATATTTCTAGACATTTACATTTGGTAAGACATATTTCAAGACATTTTGTAAGACATCTTTTTCCAAGAACAGTTACAACATCCAGGCACACTCTACTTCGTGCATGCTCTACATCATGCTGTACTCAAAGATTTAGGCAGATAGAGAGAGGTATGGGTAAACAACATCAGAAATTTGATATGGCCTATATTGAGGACGATTCAGAAAACTTAACGTAAGGCTGACAGAAAGTGAAAAACTGTACTTACAGATATCATCCTTGCAGATGACAGGGATGGTGGAGTCGGAGTAGTGTCCCAGGATGCCCGCTGCGTTCTTGGCGCGGACACGGAACTCGTACTTCGCCTCCTTAATCAACCCCTTCACCACGTACTCACGGGTGTTCACGATGCCTGGGTAGATTTGCACGAGACATTCAAGGTTATCCATATGGTCATTACATCAGATGCTTATGATCATACGGGAAAATATTGCCACGTACTCATATGAGTATTGCTTACTATGAGAACAAGACAGTGTATTTTATCGGTGTTATGAAATCATTTGCCAACACGAAATCTATCTCACTCCTCTCAAGACTAAATAACATGACAAGAAGAGAAGTTTCTGTTTCAGGACTATCAAATTTCTGGTTCCAAACTGTGACAAATCTCCCTACCTGGGTGGCAGTAGACCCACTGCGCGTTCTCCTTGTCCCTCTGGAATCTCTCGACGATGTAGCCGACGATCCTGGCGCCACCATCGGTGAGCGGGGCGTGCCAGGCCAGCGTCACGGAGGCCCGCGTCACGGCGAGCACGCGCACGTTCTGCGGAGGAGACACGGGGTCCACGGCTAGGACCAACCCTGGGGAGGAGGGAGGGAACGTGGGAATGGGTTACAAACTAGTATACGTAGAGTAGCAGTGTTAGCAAATCAGTGTCAACAATTCAGTAAAAACTACTGGGACAAGCGTTCATGACTACATGAAATGGATTCAAGTCAACAGGGCATACTTGCTTTGTATTTGTCTTAGTATCTTAGGGAATAGCACTTGGAAACATTAGATGTGTTCTACTCTATCTAGGCTACTGCTACTTTTCAATCTTTCACATAAATATGTGACTTTTTTTCAATAGATATCTAAGTTATAAGCTACAGATATTATAAGCTCTTGTTTCAGATATTGATGTAAACATTTGTGCCATATTGCAATGTAAGATGTTACCTGAAGGCTCGCTGGCCTTGCTGGTGCCAGCGGCGTTCAGGGCATACACGCGGTAATCGTACTCGCTTCCCACGTTCAGTCCCGCCGCCTGGACCTCGCACTTCTTCACGGGGTAGCGCGTCACGCGCATCCAGCGGTTCGACGTGCGCTCCTTCTTCTCAACCATGTAACCGGATATCTCCGATCCGCCGTCCTCAGCGGGCTTGTCCCAGGTGATGCGCATCGACTCCTTACACACGTCCGACACCTGGATGTTCAGGGGCGGACTCGGGGGGTCTGGAAGGGAAATGGAACGGTTGTAGAATGATTCCGGGAATACAGAAGAGTTGTAGAATGTTTCCAGGAGTACAGAACAGTTGTAGAATGTTTCCGGGACTATAGAACAGTGGTATAATATTTCAGGAATGCAAAACAGTTGTAGAATATTTGCAGGAATACAGAACAGTTGTAAAATGTTTCCAGGAATACAGAACAGTTGTAGAATTTTTTCAGGATCACAGCACAGTTGCAGACTGTTTCCGTGAATATGTAACAGTTGTAAAATGTTTCCAGGAATACAGCACAATTGTAGAATGTTTTCGTGAACAAAAAGCACTTCTAGAATGCCTCCAGGTTCTCACAAGAACAGCAAAAATCCTTCCCGAAAACTTTAAACTCTTATTCACAAGATATGCGGATTTGGTACTACGTGATAACTCTCGATTAACAAATCAGTACCCTGGATAGCTCTAACTAAAATCTACTACAAAATTTTTATCGCTTGTTCAAGTAATATGTCTGAGCCGAAAACGTAACATTGAAGGTGTTGATGTTTAATGAAAAGCTCACCGAATGGATGTTTGGCAACGACAGATCCAGACTTCAGGGCGTCGCCGACGCCGAACTTGTTCTCGGCGCTGATGCGGAACAGATACTCTGTTCCCTCCACCAGTTTGGGCACTCTCAGTGCGGTCCTCTTGACGCTGGAGCTGACGTAGACCCAGCTCACGCCGCGGTTGTCCGACTTCTCCACCACGTAGTTGTTGATGGAGGCTCCGCCGTCCTCGGAGGGAGGCTGCCAGCTGATGCTGATGGCGTCCGGACAGATCTCGTCAAACACGACCGGTCCAACCGGAGGGGCGGGGCGGCCTGGCGACGTAATGATTGACAGGTAAACAAACGATTTTATCATGCATCAGAAATCTGAAGTATCTACTTTGTGATTCTGCACTGTCTTAGTGAGAAAATGTCTGACAGGTTAGAAAACGAGAGCATGAGATGTCTGAAAACAACCTTGTGTTTCTGTATAATCATGATAGATATTAACTTCTGTTCTTTCAAATAATCTATAAGTTGATAACAATGTTCATTCGATCATGATGATAA